>NW_027655936.1:129334-360251 GCF_964235325.1 Thermobia domestica | reverse complement strand
GACTTGTCTCTCTCGAGCTGAATCTGATCGTATAGGCTATAATCTAAATGAAATAATAGGAAATAAGAAAAGTTAACATATATTTCAAAACTGATGCAAAACAAATTCCGAAAGAATATTTAAAGCGGAATAGAAATCATATTTCATGATAAAGAAATCCACTTTGGCAATGAGTTGATTTAACTTGATATTTTTACTAGCGAATGCTTCCTGGTGTTACGAGGGGTCTCCTTCTTCTCTTTCTTTTATATAGAATAACGTTGAACTGGAACTCTCGCACGAAACTCAAGCACCTCGTATGGACATCTTAGCTAACCCCCTATATTGTTCCTTTCGTTTTTACTTTAATATAACGACAGTTGAAACGTATGTAAAATTATTTTAAACGAGAAGTGCAAATAGCAAATTTCATGTATCTAATCTGAGCCCAGATCGAACCTGTTAGAGGAACACTAGCGGGTCTAGAAGGTACAAAGCAGGAGCCAGCAAGAACCCAGACTATAGTATCACGAAAATATCAACTTTGATCGAATTTTTTAATTTAAGAGATCAGACATTTCATCATTAAAACAGTGTCGCCGTAGAGATACCAAAAATGTGTAAATAAGATATAAATGGTATTTCTAAAAACATGTACGAAGGACACCAGGAAATGAAAACACTTATATAAGCAAAAACAATTTTCTTCAGTGAAAGTGTGAAAGTCACGCATACGTCATAGAAACTATTATTTCATAGTCTAGAATAGACTGATCCGGAAGGACTTGAGAGTGAAAATAACAGATGAGGCGAATATAAAAACTCTTGGTTTTTAGACCAGGGTATCTTGTCTTCTCTCGGTCGTAGTGAGGATCGAGTCTCGGTCGGTCTTGGCTCGTATCCGATATCGCGAGAAGTCTCGTCTCGTTAACTTTGTCTCGTTTTGGACAATACTTGGCGGACTACTGTATTGGGAATCCAGAACATGTAAGTTGTATATTTTATGGTTTTTCTTAATTTGACACATGAGTATGGTCAGGCAAATGCGATCTTCCTTGTCCTCGGAACCTTAAGTTAAGATATACTAGGACTAAGACAAATGACAAAGCGATAGATGTTAAGAGAATATTCAAAACAATTTTTATCATGTAATGCCATTTATTGTCGATCTACTCGCAATGTACTAATAGAGTTTATCTAATAACTGCATTATTGTCGAATAATTTCAATAGATGTCAGAATTGAATAACATTGAGACAATGCAAACAACACATTTTCAAGTGGGTGACTCAACGATTGACTCCGTTAAGTTTATCGGGTTTAGAATAGCTTTGTAAGAGTCAAACCCACATCTGTGTAAATAAAAATCTTATAATAAACGAGATAGCTAAGGATAACATCTGTGTCATCTATGTGTTCTCGTAAAATAACTTTAACCTCTGTTTCCCACGTCAGGTTTTGTGGATATGGTACTCAGGTATTCAATAACCACGATATTACTAAGGTAAATAAAGCAGACAAGTGATATAATGGTAATTATCATAACAACCTAAATTATATAACGTATTTATCACGGATTAAGTAACGTTATATCTGTGATATGGCTCCCCGAAATGAATTATGAGGACTTATGATTGTACTGCCTGAACATAATTATGTGTAATGCATAAACCTTGTGCTTATTTTTATGTGTTGTGTTGGTGATTTAAACTTGTGGTTCGCTGTCAGTGCAATTTGCATCCTTTATTTTGCTAATTTTACTAGTTAACCATGGCTACTACTCGATCGCAAAGTAGGTCTAATAGTGCAACACCGGTTTCTATGATCCTCCCTCCAGTCTCCTTAGATGTATTTTCCGATGGACCGTCTGAAAGTGTTGACAGATTTTTGGCAAATTTTGAACGTTTGGCCGAGATCAACGCGTGGACACCCGATCGGATTAAAGCTATCTTTCCCACATGTTTAAGTGGACCCCCTTTGTACTGGTACAAGACGCAGGAAGAGTCTTTACGTCACAAAGATTGGGCGGGTTTGAAAGCAGCTTTTGAGGAGCAGTTTGGGTCGTCTCAGATTCCACTAACAGCACTTAATGCCTATAGGTCGCGTGTTCAAAGCCCAGGTGAACCACTAACACACTACCTCTTTGAGAAGAAGTTCTTAGCGGATAAGTACAACCCCACCCTTCCTTTCAAAGATTTCTTGGCAGACGCTGTAACTGCTATGCTTCCCCAACACATGCATTACTTTTCTCAAAAGGTGTTCGCAAATTTTGAGGCATTGGTTCAGGAAGCTTTTACCAGACAGAAAGCTGACTTGTTATTACATCAGCGCATCGCGGAACAACAGCGGGTCGTGTCATGTGACCCTCAGATTCCCGCAGTGGCGTCGCAAGCTACTGCCAACCCCACCGTATATTCTACTCCCCAGGTTAGGCAAGCAGATCCATACGCCGAAATAATGGATAAGCTTTATAAGTTACAGCTCCAGTTTAACTCCCATAAGGCTCATGTACATTTTGCAGAAACTTCATCTCGACCCCCCACCCCCCGCGCTACTTCTCCTGCGCCCTCCTACCAACAGGATTACCGCAGAAGCCAGGACGCATGTAGCAACTGTGCTCAATGTAATCATCGGCACGATAAGCCTCCTCCGGCTAAAGCTAAACAAGGGAACAAGAATAAGGAATCGAACTCGGCCCAGCCGAAGAACTCTAATAATCTGAAGAAGAAGAAAAAGAAGCAAAATGGTACTTTCCCTAAGGGCAATACAAATTACAACGCCTACTATGGACAATTTCCCCCGGCATACCCTCCGTATGCCCCGCCGTATCCGTATTACGGATACCCCCCACCTACTCCTTACGCTTTCCCACCCACTCCCCCTCCCCCGATGGCCCAGCCACCTACACAGTTCGAACCTGTCTCCGATCCAAAAATCTAGAATTGCCTCAGGAGCCTTCAGCTCCTGAGCCACCTACTTCAATCCCACCCCAACCGTCTGAAACCAATCATGGTAATCCATCTCCCACCATTCTCACTCTACCACTACAGTCCGAATTCCAGTTATTTTATGTTCAGGGCTCGATAGGGAACATAAAACGCCGTTTCCTGGTCGATACAGGAGCGGAAAGCTCTCTCTTGCCGTGGACAGCCTTACCACGCAATGTGAATGTATTTAAGATGGAAACGAACTTGTATGGTGTAAGCGAGAAACCATTATCGCTTAAGTATGCAGCATACATCAAAATTAATTTGGCAGGAAAATCATTTACGGTTTTATTTAGGCTTATTCCAATTCCTAAATTTCCTATCATTTTGGCTAACAACTTTCTGAAAACTCATCAAGCTGTAATTGAATATCAGAATAATACACTCACATTACGTCACTTTGGCTGTCGCCCAGATTCAGAACAAAAAACACCCTTAGGCTCTAGTCAATTGCCTCCTGCTGTTGCTTCGAAAGTACAGACAAATCAACACTTTACGTTGGTTTGTAAACAAACCACAACTGTCCCTCCACGTTCTGTTGTTTTCATTCCACTTGACATACCGTTAGGTATCAATTTTAGTGCTGTTCATATACACACACCAATTAACAGTAACTTAAAACGTTGCTTTATTGCTCACACAGTAGCTAGTTCAGACAACATAGCGGTTCCTGTTGTAAATCTGGCTTCCAAGCCCAAACGCTTTCACAAGGGAACGCCTTTGGCTATTGCGTCTGTTCTACCAGACATTCCTGAGTCGTTACAGGTAAACACAGTACGTAAGTTGTTTACACCTACTGATGAGCATGCGACTAAGAAAACGAAAGAACGGCTGGCTAAAATTGGTCACCTAATCGATCCTCAACAATTCAAAATTAACAAGGAGTTAAGTAATGAACAACAGCAAAAATTAAGGGATGTGCTAACAAAATATGCTAGTGTTTTCAAATGGTCTGATACTGACTTTTCTCATATAGATGCTTATGAAGCAACTCTTGACTTAAAGTCTAGGGACTCCTTTCGATCCCCGATGTTTACCATACCTCACCGTTTGCGCCCGAGGGCAAAGCAACAAATATTGAAATTATTGGAGATGGGTATCATTGAATTAAGTAATTCAGCCACCCGGAACAACATTCTAGTGGTTCCAAAACCTAACTCGGACGATCTTCGGGTCTGTTTGGACTTACGCCGACTGAACTTAGCCTGCCATCCTATAAGGGATTCCCCGGCCAATATGGCGGACGTCATTGAGAACTTAGCAGACGCTAAGTAGTTCTGCTCGTTCGACTTGTCCCAGTCTTTCTTTCAGGTCTTATTAGACCCTGAGGACCGCCCTTTTCCAGCATTTTCCGTCCCGTCCTTAAATTTAAAGCATTCCATGTACCAACTAACGGCCATGCCCATGGGGCATGTTAACAGCACGATTATGCTCCAGCGCATTTTACGTGACATTTTTGAAAATGTGGATCCCAACCACCTCACCATGTATGTGGATGACCTATATTTAGGGGCGAGTACGTTTGAGGAACTGCTGGTAAGTCTAGACAAAGTACTTGCAACTGCACAACGTTACTCAGTTCTGTTCAATCTTAAAAAGTCAATGTTTGGTGTGACAACGCTAAAGTGTCTCGGTTTCATAATTAGTGCAGGTCATATTCAACCAGACCCCGCTAAAATTGAGGCTATTTTGAACATCCCCAAGCCCCAAACTGTGAAACAATTACGGTCTTGGTTAGCCTCGGTGAATTTCTTTCGAACTTTCTTTGCCAATATCTCACTGAACCTAGCACCACTTTATCAAGCTCTAAAGGGATCGCCGAAGAAATTGGTGTGGACAGATGAATGCGAGAGTGCATTCCAACAAATGCGCCATGCTCTCACTAACCCACCCCTCCTTCAGATATACTCAACCCAAGATACAGAGCACGCTCTGGTGGTCGACTCGAGTTTAATTGGCGTTGGCGCCTGTTTACTTCAGAAACGCGCCACTGATGCTGACTGGCACCCAGTACAGTTTGCATCATCCCGTCATCCGCCACGGAAGACGCCCCCGCCGATATATGAGCTTGAACTGTACGCGGTCTACTTCGGGTTACGTAAATTCTATAAGTATTTAATTGGCCAAGAATTCACCATCTACACGGACTCACTAGCGGTCACAGCCATGAAAACCTCAAACCACCTTAGTCCCAAATTACTGAGGTGGCGAGATTTCTTTGGCACATTTTCTTTCAACATAAAACACTTGACAGGAAGTAAGAACGGATTGGCAGACATATTGTCTAGGAACCCACTTCCGGTTACACCGGAAACAATAGCGGAAGCGGAAGAGGCCCCACATGAGTATCAAATGCTGGCCCTCGATAAAAGAGTAGATTTAGGCGAATTACAGCGCCAGGACTCATTTTTCGGGAAAATTATACGGGCATTACAAACGGAAGACACCTCCCAGTGCCATTACAAACAATGGGAAAAGCAATTCACGATTTCGAATGGGCTATTATATAGGAAAATTAAGGCCATTCCTAACGACAGACTTGTACTTTGTGTCTCTAACAGATTACGGGATTCGATCTTTGATGAACTACATACACATTCATTAACCCACCCTGGCTTTACGAAATTACATCTGCTATTGAAATCGAAGTATTACTTCCCGCAGATGAAGCAGTGGCTGCATCAAAAATTAGCTAGGTGTCATGAATGTTCTCTGTTTAAAAGATCGTACAAACCATCTGTCGAAACAGTGCAACAGTTACCGCACGAGACCATTTTCAAGTGCTTTTCCATTGACTTGGCCGGGAAGTTGATCGCTTCCGAACCAGATCAATACCAATACTTCTATTTGGCGACAGACCATGCCAGTCGGTTTGTTATTACTGCACCTGTAAGATCCCCAACGTCAGAAGCTTTCATTAGTTTCTTTATGGACCATATAGTGACGCCCTACTCCTGTCCATCTCTCCTTTTTATGGACAAACAAACATCCCACACGTCCACGAAGACGCGGCAATTCTTAGCAAGTATGGGGGTAGAAGTTCGTTACGCCCTCCCCCACCATCATCAAACTTTGGGGCACGCTGAGAATCGAATCGGAGCCATCCAGAATGCATTGCGTTTCCTTACCAAGGAACAACACGCACGATGGCCGGACTTTCTACAGACCGCCACTGCTAGTGTAAATAAGACACCCCTCACGGAACTTCGCGTCAGTCCCTTCTCGATCCTGTTTGGTATCGAACCTGCGTTCATTATTGGTCGTGTGCTTAATGCACCCGACCAAGAACTAAGCAATCACGAGAGGCTAACTCTTGCACGGGAAACGCGGGACTACGTGTTATACCGAAGGAATCAAATATTTGAACGGCAACGCGAAAAATTGCATTCTAAGAAGCAACCGACAGAGTTTCTTCCTGGATCTAAAGTCGTGGTGCAACGCCTATATGCCAAACCCGGTGATTGCAGGAGTATTCAACAACTATTTGATGGCCCCTTTGAAATTCACAGCCGTCTAGATGGTAATTCATATCTAATCATACAAGATGGGAAACAGGTACCGATAGCAAAATCACGCTTGAAATTGTATGTACCGGATGAAATCCGAGTCCCGAATTTCAAACAAAGTATAGACAATATCTGTAATTCCATTGATGGTAACAGAGCATTCGTGTAGTTTTTCATGCATAAATGCACCATATACATACATATATATGCTCAAACGCCCGACTTTGTCTCTTGTTTTCTCATATATCCTACCCTACCTTAGCATCCTGCTATTCCGCAAACCCCACCAACCCATGTCTACCCCCTGTACCTACGCCACTATTTAGTGCCGTATAACGTAATTCCGGTTACAATTCTGATAGCAACAAGTGTCAATGCGTATCATTCACTGTACCACGTGAGTTGTACACAAACGACAACTGCTGGAGGCAACTCTCTGTTGTTTACACTGTGACACGGGCCTAGGCCCCCCCGCCTCTTACTCACGTCGCTATGCGTGTCACGTTACATGCACAGTACATACAGCAAGTACTACCTTGTATTTTGATTGGCGGGACACAACGCGCTTCGCGAACTCCCACAAAAAAACTTACATGCACTTGTCACTACTCAGTAACATTCATTTTCTACATTGGTAGACTTCCCCTCCCTTCCCTCCCATGTAGGTTCTTCGCATTCGCAAACGGAGCAGATGACTCCCTCCAGGCATTGCATGCACATAACCACACTTATATGTAATAACTGTTAGGCCCACATTTAGCGTGCATCCGCGTGGCAGCCATATTGGTTCTCTAACACATGTGTAATGACTCAACTTCGTTAGCATGTAATGAACTAACTTGTTATTTAGTGTGATTTGCATACGTAGGTTCTTATACCCACTGCCTGTATGTGTTAGTGCATATGCAGCATGCTATACGAGTAATCCTACACGCTTTTCTGATAACCGTATGCTACCCTACCCTTTCTTCCCCTCAGAGACAATTCGTCATACGTACATATATATGATGCATTTATACATGCTAGAAATTGACTATCCAAACTTTCATATTTTATTTGATTATGATTGAGTGCAAAACTTAAGTCCCTACCCACAGGCTTCCGTAAGCTTATTATGGTACTACAGAAGTGGACCACGCTTCGTGTTACTCCATGATGCATTTTCTGATACCACAACTGTGTATAAAAACAGTTCTTTTTATTGTTAGAGGTTTGACTGTATTCCAACAATAGAAAATGAAAGGGAGACCGGTGTCCCCCGGGATTGTAAGGGATTTGGTTCCCTCCGGAATGGTACAAGTGTACCACTTACATTTGTTTCCTATAATTTAAGGACTTTGGTCCCCCTGACGTTTTAAGGGATTTGTTTCCCCCCGAAATGGTACAAGTGCACCACTTACATTTGTCCCCTATAACTTACGGGCTTTGGTCCCCCGACATTTCAGGGATTTGGTCCCCCCAATGGTACAAGTGCACCACTTACATTCATCCCCTCTAATTTACGGGCTTTGGTCCCCCTGACATTTTTCGGGATTTGGTTCCCCCCGGAATAGTACCAGTACACCTCTTACATTGGTTCCCCTGAGATTTAAGGGCTTTGCCCCCCTGAAATTGTGGAGGAAATACCCACCACATTGGCCCCCTAAATGGTCACAGTACACTTTATATAAGCTATTCCATCTATCTTATTTGATATAATTAATATGCGTAAGTACCTATACATAAACTATCAAAATTCTTGACACAACATTTAGATCAGTTCTCGGCGAACAATACGTAATCGCATAAATTACTTTACGGTTACATAAGAAATTCTTTATGTGCATAACATGCGCCCCCCCCCACAAAATATGTATCCACTCCACTCTTTTGGACAATAACAAGATATATATATATAATAGTCGGCTTATTTCAGTGTTATTTATAACTAATTTTAGGCAACAAATGCATTTCTTACTGGAAGAAGGAGAAAGATTTATAGAAGCACTCTACATAGGCAGAGTTTCAAGGTTAAAAAAAAAGACATCCCTAGGAAAGATACAACATAGGTTGTATGTAGCCCCTTTCCCACACCCACCCATTTCTTCTTTCTTGCCAAACAGTACAACCACACAAACACAAAAACAATATGAGAAAGTCTCATACAGCACCATGTAAGCTCATTCCTTTGGCAATGAATTTACGTGCCTTTTACCCCAATGAATGCATTTGTTCCCACGTTTCTCATGAAACACACTCTCTTATATATAAAAATCTAGAAAAAAATAATAAACCGAATGAATATATGTGTAATGACTCCAAATCCCGCCGCGTACATTATAAAAAAAAAGATAAAAAAAATAAGAAAATAAAACACCTTGGTACTTACCATGCAGCTAACAAAACCCCAAGCCAGACGGATGCAGCCTCCATCACTCTACAACTCAATATCAAATGGAATAACCCCATCCACGCGTTTGGTGGCTTAGACAAATTTCCTCCAAGGGTTTCCTACCCTTGTACGGTTGTGATCACGCAGCCTACCATGCATACGCAATGGCATGCATCAGTGCATGCTGGCTCAGCGAGGTAGCAACCCTGCACGGACATTCCACAGCTTGACCTCAATCAGGTCAATGCATTCTTCCCTGCTATAATTAACCACGCTCTTTTCCTCAAAACGATTACAGGAAAATCTTAGGGAGAGAATCTATGAATGCAATATAAAAAGAAAAAGAACAATACTGAAATTCAATTTGCATTTCGTTAATTTCGACTGCCTGTAAGATGAGTTCCTCTTCTCTCCTTCAGATCATGTGGCGTGTCTATGTTTTTGGCATTTTTGCACTTCAAACCGTCAACAGTGCTGTGGGTACTGTTGGAGGTGTATTATCGATTCTGTTTCTTTTATGTTGGTGTCGTTATGGTAGATCCAAGAAGCGCTCCCGATTTTACAAATCGAATATCACATCCCAATTCACGCATTCTCGTTCTCCTTCTGCTCACAATAACATGGACAACCAACATCTGTTAACACATTTGGAAGGTCAATCACCATCAACACCTTCGCTACACGATCCTGTACTTCAATCCCGTACTACTCCATCCCGACCTTCATCTCCTCCAGTGGACTCCTTGCTCAGTCCAAGATTTTTCGCATCCACACCATTGTAAATACTTCATACTCCATATGATTATTTGGTGGTGATATTTTCTATCATTCTTATATGCCAAAAAAAAATAATTAAAAACTACAAAAAACCTTATGCTATCTCCCATTTCCTAACCACATTCACTTATGCCTCCTAACTCTTCATTCCCCTTTTCCTTTTCTGCCTACACTAACATTTCATTTCCTCGGCAGATTGCACTGAAAGGGAATTACAGGTGCATCTTGGATGCACATTATTTTATGAAAGGCTAAGGTTTGTGCAATAAAGGAAAAACCGGAGGAATATACAACATTCCCCTGATATTTATGTATATGCGTACTTAGGTTAATTGCTTTACATTTGTTATATCTGTATATATATATATATATATATATATATATATATATATGTATGTATATTTTCTATTGTTCATATGTGTATTACGATTGTCATGTAACCAGGTTTCAACGATCCATTGCCTGCCATACGAGTAAGACAACCCTTTCAACATTACTTAAAATGTCATTAATATACAACTCTTAACACTTTACTTTTCTGGATTCCCTCAAAACACTTAATTGTAGGATGTTTGTCCCTATTGGACATGTTCTTTAGGTGTATTCGCGAATGTACTCAACGTAGTTACGTTACATTTTACACCGATCTTACAACCTCATGCCTCATTAGCCATTCTTGGTACCATTGGCTAGTTAATGTTATTTTTCCTCCCTATGTCACCGATCTACATATTCTAGGCATGAAAGTGACGTTTGCATCTAGTGTCTAGGAAGTGTGATTCACGAGTTTCACGACGTACAAGAGTTTTTCCAGTGCCTCGCCAAAAACCTTATACAGGGTGACCATCGAACTGTGATCGAATTCCACGATTTGGGCATCCATTACAGGATTGCTCAGTATATTTTTTTAAGTGGGGGAAAATCACGAAAATATCAACTTTGATCGAATTTTTTAATTTAAGAGATCAGACATTTCATCATTAAAACAGTGTCGCCGTAGAAATACCAAAAATGTGTAAATAAGATATAAATGGTATTTCTAAAAACATGTACGAAGGACACCAGGAAATGAAAACACTTATATAAGCAAAAACAATTTTCTTCAGTGAAAGTGTGAAAGTCACGCATACGTCATAGAAACTATTATTTCATAGTCTAGAATAGACTGATCCGGAAGGACTTGAGAGTGAAAATAACAGATGAGGCGAATATAAAAACTCTTGGTTTTTAGACCAGGGTATCTTGTCTTCTCTCGGTCGTAGTGAGGATCGAGTCTCGGTCGGTCTTGGCTCGTATCCGATATCGCGAGAAGTCTCGTCTCGTTAACTTTGTCTCGTTTTGGACAATACTTGGCGGACTACTGTATTGGGAATCCAGAACATGTAAGTTGTATATTTTATGGTTTTTCTTAATTTGACACATGAGTATGGTCAGGCAAATGCGATCTTCCTTGTCCTCGGAACCTTAAGTTAAGATATACTAGGACTAAGACAAATGACAAAGCGATAGATGTTAAGAGAATATTCAAAACAATTTTTATCATGTAATGCCATTTATTGTCGATCTACTCGCAATGTACTAATAGAGTTTATCTAATAACTGCATTATTGTCGAATAATTTCAATAGATGTCAGAATTGAATAACATTGAGACAATGCAAACAACACATTTTCAAGTGGGTGACTCAACGATTGGCTCCGTTAAGTTTATCGGGTTTAGAATAGCTTTGTAAGAGTCAAACCCACATCTGTGTAAATAAAAATCTTATAATAAACGAGATAGCTAAGGATAACATCTGTGTCATCTATGTGTTCTCGTAAAATAACTTTAACCTCTGTTTCCCACGTCAGGTTTTGTGGATATGGTACTCAGGTATTCAATAACCACGATATTACTGAGGTAAATAAAGCAGACAAGTGATATAATGGTAATTATCATAACAACCTAAATTATATAACGTATTTATCACGGATTAAGTAACGTTATATCTGTGATAATAGTAAGTATATCACAAATTCATTATAAACTTTTAAAATATAAATATAATAGGTTAAACTATTTTGTTTATGAAAAACTGGATGATAAGGCCCCGGACCCGGCCTAGATCCACCACTGTAGAGAAAGTTACAAAAAGAATGGTCTGGATTTAGAGACCAAAATCATAGACATTTTGTCAAAATTATCGTTAAGTAAAACTATTTTGTTTGTTAATTTCAGTTTACGGTAATAATGTATGAAGGGGGGCCCAAATGAAACCAGATTGAAAGAGCGCTGCCGTTCCTAGGCCTAGTAGAGAATTCTCTTCCTAGGTGGGTCTAGTAGAGACCTTCCTATATCAGTTGGCCAAGCGGCGTCTGCGTAGGAGGTTAACGTTTGATCGTATTATTATTTTTCTCAACTGTTTCCGTGTGCCGCTTGGGAAATCGTGATGCAAAGGAACAAGGAGTGTATTTGCTTCCTACTTGGAAAGTCGGAAACGCAAACTTACCAAATGCTTCAACAGGCTTTCAAGAAGGATATGCTTCAACAGGCTTTCATGAAGGAAAGACTATGAACCGCACACAATTTTTTGAGTGGTTTGGGCGATTGAAGTGTGGTTAGATGAGTGTTGAATATCATTCTCGTTCTGGGTGCTCTTCATCATTTCGAAACGACGAAAACATCGAACATATCTGCCCCAAAATCAGCGAGGATCGTCGTTTCATGATTGATGATATTTCAAAACAGCCAGATGTGAGTTGGAGCTCGTGCCAGCGTCAGGTTTTGCAAATGAGACATGTTGCCGCTAAGTTTGTTTCTCGCCTGTTCACACAGGATCAAATCATTCGTCTGAATTTGAGCCAGGACTTGAAAAATCAGATTGAAAATGATCCAAACGTTTTGACCAACATGACGACATTTTCCGAGAATTAAACAAAATCTAAAAGGAAAATGTTTTGATGGTGTAGAGGCTGTAAGAAGAACTTCGCAAAGCGCATTGGACGATATAAAAGTTCCAGACTTCCAGAGGTGATTCAAACACTGGGAAAGAAGATGGGAGAAATGAATCGCATTTAATGGAGAGTACTTTGAAGGAGACTGAAAGAATTTTGTAAAAGAAAATTAATAAATTATGTTTTTAGAACGAAAGTTCGGTGTCTTTTGGGTCCTCCATCGTAATTACTGTTTTCGTTTTAAAATTTAGATATTTCTTTGACATGTTACATTCAGGAAAAGTCCATACGAAATTAGAGTATCATATAGAAACCCGAGAAGAAACACAAATTTACGGACTGGGTCACACATAAATAAAGCAGATTAAACCTAAACATCACACGTAGGATCACAAAGTATACATTTTCGGTATATATTTTTCACTATTAGTTTAATGCATTTAGTACTTTAAATATTCTTCTAACAGGATACCTGCTCGGTATACTGGTATTAACTTAAATTAGTTGTTTTTGTCCTGATTCTGTCTCCAATTACAACTTAATGTTAACTATAAAGTGTCCTACTTGTCCCTGGTGATGACAAATACAATCCATCAATACACTCCTTATATTAATGGAGAAATATAATAGAATCGGTTCTGACATTTTAAATAAATCAAGTAGAATAAAAACAAAATATTCACTTTATTTACACAGTCCAGGTCAAAGATAAAAGTAACAGTTTCTTAACTACTTGACAGAGAGGGATATTCTCTTTGTTATCAGCTTTATTTCACTTACATATCTTGATAAGTTTCGAAGATTTGGAGGAAAAGAGATTTTACAATCTAACAATGCCTAAGAATTTCTTACGTGTAGAATGGATATTGATATATTGTTGAATCGTTGCCTAACAATATTTTTGCATAAGATAAGAATATTTAAAGAAATGAATCAGCGTGATAACAACAGAGATTTTGACTGAAGGTGGTAAGTATTTTAGTTGATAGGTAGTGCAGGGGTTAAAGTGGTATTTGGTCAACAATTGACAACAAAGTCGTTATTTTGAACGTTGTGGGCCTAATGCAGAATCGTTCTGACGCGCGATTAGTGTAATACTAAAGAGTTCGACTAAGATGTGTTTCTTACAGTAGTCAGGCCTTTAGTATGGAACTAATCATACGTCAAAACGACTCTGCATAAGGCGGTGTGTGTCTTAGTTTCAGACTTCAATAATATTCATAAGCTGTGGAAGCTAAAACTAGGATTTCGTTTATTATTCCACCTCTTATAAATGCAGGGTACAACAAAATTTGTTTTAGTTTATTCACATTTCCATATTTGTTTAAGAATATATTGAAAACAAATTCCACCATTTAACGTAGGTTATGTTCGTATCTTACTTAAAAATATGTACTTTTAATTCGGGTTTCTCCTGTAAACCATATGTGAATATCCGCACCATTACCTGTTTAGGTTAAGATTAAATTATACCGGAATTTCTAAAAAGTGTATTATAGAAGAGCTTTTAATATTGGATCTAGTTTGTTTATGTCAAAACGGTTAAGCTCAGACGGTTTTCATTATTAATATTGTTGCGTTGGAATTCATCGTCCCTCTCAGCAGCGACACAATACGAGACATGGACGTGGACTTTCATGTGGAGTCCGAAACACAAAAGCTCCAAACGAGGAGTTTGATTTTATTCCAAGACATAAAAATGTGGTTCCAGAAAATTAGACTTTCCGCGTTAGAAATCCTACAAAACGTTAATTTTTAAACTTCATCTTGACGTCTTAAACGCTATGGAATCTAGGCGACTGTACATATATGAAAAAAAGGACAGTTAGACTTTAATAAATAATAATAAAGTACTTTCTCAATATATAGGGACAACAGTCAGACGTTAATAAATGATAAAAACTTGCTTTCTCAATATGCAGGGTCTACCGTCAGACATTAATAAATAAAATCAAACTGCTTTATCAATATGCAAGTGCTACCCTCAGACCTTAATAAATAATAATAATGTAGTTTCTCGATATGTAGGGAATATAGTCCGACGTTAATAAGTAATAATAAAATACTTTCTGAACATATAGAGACAACAGTCAGGCGTTAATAAATAATAAAAAAAATAGTTTCTCAATATATAGGGAAAACAGTCAGATGTTAATAAATGTCAAAAAACCTGCTCTCTCAATATGCAGGGACTACAGTCAAACGTTAATAAATATTGATAAACTGCTTTCTAAATATGTAGAGAGTATCTTCAGACGTTAATAAATAATAATTAATGCTTTCTCAATATATAGGGACTAATTGAGATGTAAGTAAATAATAATATACTGTTTTCTCATTATCTAGAGGCTACAGTCAGACGACAATAAAAGATAATAAGATACTCCCTCAATATGTGATGGATAAAGTCACACGTTAATAAATAAAAATAAAATACTTTCTCAATATACAGGAGTTGCAATCACAAGTAAACAAATGATTATAAAGTTCTTTTCTTAATGCGTAAGGACTTCCAATCTGCAAATCATCACACTAATCAATTTTTTGTGTGTCATCCTCAAAATATTGTGACGAGGCTAAAACTGTTTCCCTTCTAATCCCATATTCTTCTCGTATGTTATGATAAGAGGATCGTTTTACCATCCATAAATATGTAAATTTTACTAAAGATGACACTCTAATTCTTTATTGGCTTGTACATTTTGTAGAAAAGTGTTTACCAGCGAAGGTGGTGGTAGGAAAAGGTAGCGAAGATGAAAATAGTGGGTAAAGATCTATGAATCGTGTAAGTTTCGTTCCAATCGTCCAAATCGTTTTACACTGCAGACAAGATGGAACTATAGCATTTTATGGCGGAATGTATAAGCTCTATTCCGTTAAACAATAATAGAAATATTTTTCAGAAATATAATATTTCCGTTTTCAAGACGCTACAGGGATTAAAAGTAAAATTTTTTTTGTATTCAGACAATTTAGAGGGGTAATACCCGCCCCCTTGTATGTACTCATAAATTTCTTTACGTTTTAGTCGTAAGACGAATAGGTATGAATCCGTAAAGTTTGTTTCAATCATCCAAACCCTTGCACCTTAGAACTAAAAGCCAGAACCATAAAATATTATAAAGGAATATGCCCTCCTTGCTCCCACCAATAGGGATAAAGAGAAGTTAAAATCTGTCTCCTGTTTCAAGACATTAAGGAGATTAAATTTTCGAATTTTTACCCGCTCGGACAGTTCTTCTAGGGATATGCCTCCCGCCAACCTTATTTTGTGTTCATAGATTTTTTTTGGCCTCTAAGTTTTTTAAATCGCCCAATTCGTTTCAGGCTAGATCCAAAGCCCGAACCATAGGATTTTATGGGAGAACACACCCCTCTGCTTCTACCCAATACGGATAGAGAAAAATGTTTAAATTCCGTTCTCTATCCTTATGTTCAATTTTTTCTGCTCTCAGGACGTTATGAAGGCTAAACTTTTAAGTTCTATCCCAATCTGACAATTTTTATGCAGTATAGCTCCCATCCTTTATGGTATGTGTACACAGTTGATAGCGGGTTAATGAATTATACATCATTTAAATTTTGTTCCAATAGTCCAACTCCTTCTAGACTACGCGGTGGCTCAGTGGTAGATCATTCACCTCTTGTGCTTGGGGTCCCGGGTTCGATCCCAGCCCCCGCCAAGTGAACTTTGTGGTGGACAAATACCGTGTGCGTAGGTTTTCTCGGGGTTCTCCCGTTTCCTCCCACTTTCTTCATTCCACCATTTCATTCATTACTCATCATCACCGTCTCCTTTAGCCTAACCGGCATAAGCGTGGGACGTAAAACTCTAAGATTTCATTTCATTTTATATCCTTCTAGACTAGAAACAAGAACCAAACCATAGGGTTTTATGAGAAATTATTACCCCTCTGTTTCTACCAAATAGAAATAGATAGAAATATAAATATTATGTAAGTTCTCAAGACGTTACGTAGATTAAGTCTAGCAAATTTTATCCCATTCAGACAATTCTATGCTGTATGCACTCCGTAATCTACCTTGTATGTGTAAATAGATTTTTTTTTTAAATTTTCATCATAGGCCAATGAGCTGCTTATTCTGTCAATTTCATTCCAATCGCCAAAATCCTTCTAGTCTAGACGAACAACTGAACTCTCATCGAGTCTTCATCCACTAACGTAATTCCTTCCTTAAGAATCTTTCTAAGGTTGTAAGATTGCACTTCGTGTTTATTTCATTAATTTAAGTATGCACTAATGAAATGGAATGGCACACACGGAAGAGAATAAAATAATGTATAAATGTTTGTGTAATCCAAAAGGAGTGCTATTGTCCAGGCTCATTTGTATATTAAATTTACCGAATCCAGTGTAAACATCCATATGAAATGCAGTCTTCGAAAAGTACATCATTATTTATTTTTAAGGAATACGTCTCAAAAAATACAGAATATCTCGTAATTTCTTACTATGATAATTTGAAGATAACGAAACGATAAAATTATTCTACAAATGATCAGCACAGCATTCTGAACAACTGTGAAGAACTAAAGTAAGACTAAAGTAGAATTTGTATGCCCTACCTTAATATTTCAACAGTTCCTTCTCATTATTCTTCGAAGCAATCTTCCTCTTTTTATATACTAATAGCTGAACCTGTGCTCTCTGCACAACGCGTCATTCACATATGAGTATTAAACTCATTCTCATTCCTTACATCTGTACATATTCCTTTACAGACACAAGTGAATGACGTCTTGACAAAGATCGGCAAGGGGTACAATAATGGGGAAACTTCTTTATTTATTTTCTCAAAGTCTCGCACCGTTTGCAAGATTTGAACCTACTTCCAGTTGTTGTTTCTAATTTATAAATGACTATTGTTTTCTTTCTTCTATCATGCAATATGTAATAAGCAAGTATTTTACACACACGATTAATTATAACGTCAGTGACATGTAGTGTTCATTAGGCATAACACTCCAATCAATAGATATTGATGTTAGAGTGGAGAAATGGTTATCCTTCCTTCTGAATTATCATTTTGTCATGAAACAAACGCCGGGGAGGTATACTACCAGGATACAATTGTGTAGTGCTGGAATGTATAATTGGTAGGATATCATGTTTTTAGAAAGTTTCACCATTTCCAGTGTACGGCTAGAAATGTAATAAAGAAATAACGACTATTTTTCAAATATTCAATTGGAAGTGAACAAAATACACAAAATCGATCAGAGCAATCGATCAGTGGAAACGAAAACTTTCTACAGTTTATGGTACCCCAGAATACACTGTCGAAAGGATTGGCCACAAACGTATAAACGTCCACAAACACATAAATTTTTCTTAACTACAAATATATAAATCTTACATTAAATATGAAGATGAAGGACGCAGACATCTATCTACAAACGTTACAGCTGGCGCCTTTTAGTAATTTTGGATCAGTTGATAAACGACAAGTGTAACCCTGAAGTCTTGATTTATGCTTAATTTAAAGTGAACAAAATCAATCCAATTTAAAATTTTAAAATAATGCAGAATCAATTCCGATTTTCGCTACATCCGGCAACTGAAAATTTTGCACATCCTGTAAAAAAGTCAAAATTACCATCGTCTCCAGTTTATTTTAACAATTTTAACATGAGAAGTTCATATCAAGCCAAGAGTTTCCCTTGTTCCAAGCTAAGGGGCTATTCAAGATTGTTATATTTTACGGATTGCCAAATTCAAAATGAGAAAGAAGAAAAAGTATGTACCATAAACAAGGAAAGAGCCACATATCCATTTGATTTGGTGTAAATCTTCCCTATATATTGTTATCCGTTCTAAATACGTATCATCGTGAGCATTAGAGCCATGAACATCAACTTCGGGCAAGATGTTAGTTTGAGATTATAATAATATTTTATTAATCACATAATTTATATTTTAATGCTATATCGTAGGCCTAGCAGTATGGTTGAAATAGGAAACGTATGACTATTTATGTTTGTCTTTCGCTTATTCCTCTTGTTCTGCACTTATATGATAATATTTAAAGTATATTACGGTTCCTCGTAGCACAGTTACTAACGCTATTTTGTGCGAGCTGTCCTGGGTTCGATTGCTATTGCGGAACTAGTGCTCTCAAACGGGTCGGGTCGGGTCAGGCCAACTCGGGTCGGGTTATCGGGTCGGGTCAGTCGGGTCAGCTCGGGTCGGGTTGTCGGGTCGGGTCAATCGGGTCAACTCGGGTCGGGTTGTCGGGTCGGGTCAATCGGGTCAGCTCGGGTCGGGTTGTCGGGTCGGGTCACTCGGGTCGGGTTATCGGGTCGGGTTGTCGGGTCGGGTCAGTCGGGTTATCGGGTCGGGTTGTCGGGTCGGGTCAGTCGGGTCAGTACACTTTGGTCAACTGAGTTTAGGTTGAGTTTAAACTCGGCTGGAGTCGAAAGCTGCTGTTTTTCACTAGCTGCCTAATTAAAAATAGCAATTTTCAATTGATAAACACTTGCAGCAAGTGTTTTTATGATAAATGCTTATTTTTCTACTTGTGTGTACTTTAATTTTTAAATGTGAAAGATTGATTTTACCAATCGACTGTAATATTAATATCTACGCCAATATGGAGTCTGGATTTAGAACAAAACTAGAAGTTGTTTAAGCAACGCCAAAAGAGAGATTGGGTATGGACGACCAAGCCCAAGCAGGGCCGCGGTGGCTCAGTGGTAGAGAATTCATCTCTGGTTCATGGTGTCCAGTAGCGTAGCTAGAGTTTTTTTCAGGGGGGGCCAATGAAGGGCCCAAGAGGATTTTGAGGGGGACATCTCCAATATATATATATATATATATATATATATATATATATATATATATATATATGTGTGTGTGTGTGTGTGTGTGTGTATTCAAGGTGAATATTTCCATCTTTATTGTTCATGATTTTACTCTTTGGAAAACAGTGAAAATATAAGAATTTAGTACCTCAAACAACTAGGATTCATTAATGAAATTGATTTCTAATATAAGTAAATAGTTATTTAATCATGGCGTTTAAAATATGTGTAGCTGGTTGACTTAAGTGGAAGCAAATACACTTTTACAGGTAAAGAAAATAACTTATAGGTTCATGCCTCTACTTGAAGAGGATCTTTCTATTCGTGTGGGCAGCAGCAAACATATCCACAACTTGTTAAAGATCTAACGATTTAGCAATTTTCTTCTCAATATAAAGTAACATTAAATTTTTCAACCTATCATGAGTCATTGACTTGCGTATACAAGTCTTTAATCTTTTCAAAGAAGAGAATGACCTTTCACATGTAGCACTAGAAACTGATATAATCACAGAGATGATACCTAGCTTGTAGGTTTCTAGGAATGCGTTTTTGTAGACACAAAGAAGATCAACGAAATTCGTTAAGGAATCAGCTTTCGTTTTCTTCTCGTCTTCATACAACTTAATTGTTAGAGCAACCCACATTATGCTTTATTTCTTGTTTAATTATGCTTTTTTTTAAATTATGCTTTATTGTTAATTTCAATGACTATTTTACATTAATCGTGTATAATGTATATTTATTATACATCAAATATTCTAAATATCTTGATCTATTTATTGATATTTTTTTGCAACTAGTTTCTCTCATATTTAATGAACTTTCTACTTAATTCATTGTAAAGAGATGTGCTTTGCCCGAATAAATTTTTTCTATTATTTGTGTGCGCCTTACAGGTACATATATACAGAAAGGGAAAGTAAAAGATGCCACCAAAAAGTACAGAAAGTGCTTAAGTTCAAAAAGTAAACATAACAATACAGCGATGACGCCAGAGGGAGACAAGGGGGGCGAGCGCCCCCCTAGTAGCTACTTCTTCCCCCCTGACTGCCACCTAGACTGCCCCTCCACCCCAGACTCCTACAATCTTTAAACATTCTTCATGTAGTATTATATATCAGTATCATAACCAATCTTATTGACAAATTGTAGTCTACTTTCCATGAATTTACTATGTGGCAGATTAATCCTCAAGCTTTCCTCTTTGAGCGTCTGGGTATGCACGCATATTTCTGTTTTCTAATTTAGCCCCTTTTGAGGTAAATTTTAGTTATACTTCTTTCTTATGATTTTTAATAATTGTGCCTAGCGAAGAATAGTAGATTTGATCGACTTGTTTTCTTCTCATTGGATCAACTTCGATTGGAAACAAAAGAAAGGTAAAACCAGTTACGTAACTTGTTTGTATTTGTCCAGGTTTGAAGTTTTCAGTTTCATATTTTGTTTTATTTAAAAGTTCTTTTTTCTGAAACATTATTCTCGGCTTCCAATATTCAGAGGATGTGCTTATAACAGCTTAGTTTGCAACTACCAGGGCTTAATTTTTTGAAGGAGATAAAAAGAGTTGTGTTTTCCCTTCCTGCAAATGATAATAATAAAATTATGGAATGAAATTGATTCCCAATAAAATGTATTGTCAGAGTGCTGATCTTTAGTTAGTAATTGGTTTATACTAGTGCTCCTTTACTTATTTTGTTTCAAAGTACTGACGTGACGTCTACCATATTGACTAGAAATTGCTGAAAAATTCGTAGCCCAACCCAGAAGGAGTGCACGGGGATTGGTGAAGTTTTACTTCTTCTCTTCCCCCGAGAGTCAATATACTACCTTGTACAGTGCTCCAGCTTTTGCAGAAAAGTTAAAAAAAATCTAGATTTCCTCGCACCATTGTTCGTAGCACTACCCCTATCAGATCTAAAATGGCGTCTTTCAAGTGTTATTTAAGTTTGGGAAATAAGTACACGTAATAGTTAGACGGAGCTAAATCTGCGGAATAAGAATGATGATCTAGACATTGAAATCCTAGATTATGCAATGTCAGTTATGTTCGCTGGGGCTTGATGGACAGGTGTATTCTTCTGAAGGAACAGAATTCCTTTCTTTTCATTTTCCGCAGCGTTGAACTTTGAATTTTTCTTTCAGTTTTGTAAGTAATGTAGAGATTCTGGATTAAATATCTGACCATTGAGGAGGTAGTCTACCACTCCATACTTATACCAGAAGAATGTTCCAAACGGTTTCTCAACCTACTTCTGTGTCTTGAACTTCTTGGGGCGATGGAGAAATAAGTGCTACTACTCCATTGACTGTTGTTCCGATTCAGGATCATAGTGGTACAACCATATTTCATCTATGGTTACTATTCGTCAGCGAAATTGATCAGCATTACGGTCAAATTGGAAGAATACTTCTCTTAATGCCGTTACCCTTTTATTCTCCTGACATATATTTTGGGAACCCATTATGCCGAGAACTTGCGCATACCCAAGCCATTCTGAATTATGCTACCGACGAGTTCCAAAGAAATGCCCAGAATCCCTGACACAAGTTTTGCTGAGAAGGTAAAAACTGAGAAAGCGGGGTGCAGACCTCAGACTATAATAAATATAAATAGCTTAAATTATTTTTGTCACACAAAAACTGGGGTGGCCTAGGCCCTCCGGCCCCGGGCTATATTCACCACTGGCTGAAATGCTGCAATTTTCAAGAATAATGTCACAAATTGCATCCATGATTCCAGGAAGAGTCATTGCTTTTAATCATCCTGGATGTAAAGCATAATTTGTTGAGAAATTACTACGTTTATACTAAGCCACTTACTTCTTCACCACTATATATAACGGAGGAGAGTCCCGTGGTGTTTCACTGATTTCCTAATTAATTTACTTCGGTGACTTTCCTTGGTGGAACAAAAATGTTATAACAGTAAGGATCTGGATGTTCGTGAAATTATCTGTTTGGGCACACATAATCACTTCAGAGGCCTGAGAGACAATAAGAATTTCATTATTAATATGAAAATTTATATTTGTACATACAGAGATATGTTTTTCTAAACTACGGTTTCATTTTGCTACCTAGTACCTACACTCCTTCTGGATTGGACTAATTCCCCCGTAAATTCTCTTTCTCTCTCTACATATATATATATAATATATATATATATATAGAGAGAGAGAGAGAGAGAGAGAGAGAGAGAGACGTAGCATGCAGACGAATGTGTTACTTGTAGCATGCGCGAAAGTAATTCAATTTATGTTTAGGCTTCAAAATTTTTATTGAAAAATATTTCATGTGCAGACGTTACTTATTTGTTAGTTACAAATTTTATTTGAAATAAGTTTAATTTATAATCATATAGATCTAACATAAAAACAGCAACGAAATACACAATGTAATGTAAAATAAGTCAAACGTAATAAATATGTCATTTTTGGTATGGGAAATAGCCGCCCCCCGAAAATGTATCTCCCCCTCCTTTGCTCCCCTAAGAACATAAGCTGGCGTCGTCACTGTAACAATATAGTATGGAGTTCTTGCATACTATTCATTGTTGGCGGAAAAATTTCTTCTTTTACTTTCTTTTTTCCACATCAAAGGTTACACCGAAAAGTTTACAGAAATGAAAATAAGCTTTTCATTGTTGCATTGTTATGTTCTCAATGATTTTGTATTGAAAATATTGGCTTTAAAAAATATTAACACAGTATGTTAAACTTTCAGTTAAAGAGAATTTTCCAAGAATTGTGCTATATATTTTAAATTATGCTTTATGCTTTATTTTCTAAAATTATGCTTTTAAAACTAGTTTCCCAATGTGAGTGCATTTTGGCGTTCACTCAGTGTCGTGACCATAGTGCTCTCAAACGGGTCGGGTTGAGCCGACCCGACCCGACCCGACTCGGATCGGGTCAGTTCGGGTCGGGTCAACTCGGGTCGGGTTGTCGGGTCAGTTCGGGTCGGGTCAGTCGGGTCAGCTCGGGTCGGGTTATTCGGGTCGGGTTGTCGGGTCGGGTCAATCGGGTCAGCTCGGGGTGGTTATTCCGGTCGGGTTATTCGGGTGAGTGGGTCGGTCATGGCTCGGGTCGGTCGGTGTCGGTCGCGGTCAATCGGGTCAGCTCGGGTCGGGTTATCGTGTCAGGTCAATCAGATCGGATCACGGTTCGGGTCAGTCGGGTCGGGTCGGGTCAGTCAATTCGGGTCACGGGTCGGGTCGGGTCGGTCTTCAACCCCACCCGACCCTACCCGTTGAGAGCACTATGCGGAACACAGTTGAAAAATTGTAACAAATTTTTCAGGCCAGCAACCCTGAATGTGTTGTTCTTTGAGTTTTCCTTATCCATACCAATCAAATATCGGAATGGTACGTAACAAAAAGGACACTTAATACCTTTCCCATTCTTTTTCTCCTTTTACTCAAATAGTGTGCTCTCCGAGGGACGTTGTCACTCATATGTGACGGACTTAAGACAATTTATGTCAGTAACGATCAGAAATATGTATAAATAAATAAATTTAATCAATGTGTCTCTACCTCCTAAATCATATTACTAATTGATGGTTTAGTTTGAGCACAAATACCTATTACATTTCAAAGAAAATTTGAAATCTAGGTATTCATTCCAGAACTGTTGCAGTACCGGTATATAATTTTATTACAGTATAAAATTTTCAACTATATAAAAATAAAAAGGTTGGCAAAGATTTGTCTGATGGCTTTCGAAGTAATTCATTGGAAGTAGTTGACCCACACTGTGTATCAAACTGCTCTCTATCCTTGTCGAATGACCATATTTTCATCTTCACCTTTTTTTTTTTTTTCTCTGATTATTCTCGAGCATACAGTAACTAAATGTTATTTGGTGTCAGACTGGAAAATTAGTAATGAACATGGCTATTTCTCCATTCAAATTTAAATGTTGAAAAACTCCCAACATTTGTCAGACAAAAATGGCATGGAAGAAACGTTGATTTCTTCTCTAAAAAAGTGTTGAACTATTGTATCTCCAATGGTAATAATAACCAACATGAAAATTGACAACGCACTATGAAAATGCGTTTAAAAGCAAAAATTCCAAACAATTGTTCTGTTAGCCGTAAGATGGTAGCACAGTGTCAGTAGAAGTAATTGCAACAATGTTGTTCTGAATAACAATAAATATAAAAGCAAGAAGAGATACACTAATATCTGCTATTAACTATTACAAAAGTCATTAAAGTTGTAAGTAGTTGACTCATATGTTTTATTAAAGTTGTTATAAATAAAGCCGGTCACAGCAATTAACTATTTCATAGTGGTAAAAGGATCGTTGTTTTGCGTTTTACTTTGGTCTACTACGAGCCATACACTACAGCCGCTCATCTACCTCACATATGGCCATCACATGCACAGTGACACCTTGTGTACTAACAGGGCTCCTCTGTCCTCATTGATGCCTAGCGCAGCCCCTAAAGATAACCAGCATTAGTTCAACTAACAAAACCTATGTGTTGTAGTGAGTTTCGCACTTCATTTCATCATTCCACATCATATCACTTACAGTTATGGTTTTCCCTCACTGCAGTTTATGTATTTACCTTTCCTCATGATTATGGTTAAAGGCCATAATGACTGTGAAAGTTTGAATAATAAAGTTTTCTGTACCTACCCATAGCCCAACCATTGCTTTCTGAATAGCAGAATATACTAAACATCTCTTCCCCTACAGAGGGCGTAACCCTCTTCGGGTAGTAGCTAGCGTAGGCTAGCTGGTAAAAATAAAAAAAATAAATATAAAGTTTTACTTTGGCACTAGCTATGAGGATTTATTTCTAGAACATAATTTTATTTTTGAGAAAGCTATAGGTGTTTTATGCCTAAGCTTTACTTATTTTCTTAACCAATTATCGTCTCCGTTTTCATCCACATTGCTTTCGGAGCATTTATTAATTGTGGCTGATGGGCAAATTCCGGGAATTTATGTACAAATACAAATAAATTTGCATTATACAACTAGATTATGATTTCAAGGTTAACTTCATTTTCTTATCACAGTATATTTATTACTGTTAAATCCAGATGATTCTTTAAAATGTATATTCTGAACGGCTTCATGTCATTTTATTATTTTTTTATTATATTTAGAGAGTACGCATAAATGTATATTGCAATATGTTTTAATTGAATAAATAGCCTTGTTAAAGAAAACATTTGGTATAGGAAGTCCGCATACTTTTACACCGCTAAAAAGTTTAAATCTATAAGTTAGTGGATATTTTAAACTTGACCCCGTACTGAATCAGTTTCCCAGTACCCCAATGAAAACTTGACCCACGACCCACTGATCCACCACCCACCGTGACCCACGACCCACTGACCCATCACCCACCATGAACCACTCTCATCCACTATGTCCTACTCTGACTCGCCAAAATCCATCGTCATCAACTCTGAACACGATCCACGGCCTCTTCTGAAATGACTAAAGAGTTTACATTTGTAATAAAACAAAGACTGTAAAATTGTCACTAATCGAAGTTTGAATTTCTAGTCAATCGCTCAAGCACCACTCTGTTACGATAACGGTGGATCTGACCTTTACGATATAAAATGGTAAAGTGTATGTCAGTGAGGAAATTGAAACAGCTCGAGGTGGGGGGAAATTAGTGTGTGCCTAAAATATACTTGTACTAAGAAAATATTCTTGCAAGTGTTAATTTCTGAACGCATTCCACAAGAAACTTTTATTCGCAGGAAAATACCCCTGTACAATATGGAGAAGGTTATGGTTTCGGCCATGTCAGTTGGCAATGTCGACCCATGTAGAACAGAAACTTCATCTAAAACGCCTTTGATTGGGAATTTTGTGAATAAATTATCAATTAAAGCCTGATATACTGATGATTTCTTATTTGTTTATAAATTTAATTTTTGTAATTACACATGAAGGTTTGATACCATTACCAAGTTCCCTCCCTCGTCTAGAAAGCGAAAGGGAACGAGGTTCCTGGAAAGTGTTCAGAGGTGAATGGGAATTTCCATCCTTCTTCAACTTCAATTACCACACTGCTTTTTGCCATGTACCAAATTACGATGAATTTCAATTAAATTGTCATAATATAATTATTTCCTCGTTGAATTATCGATACTTTTCAGTTGAAAAAAGGATGAAATTTGATAGTTCGAAACCAAAATATGTAGACAACGTAAAGGGGAAAAAAGTGTAAAATTTTCCATACAATTATGCGTACAATCTAAACTTCAAATTTCCGTGTAATTAAGCTTACAGTACAAATTTGATGTCTATTTTCCTAACAACTTTATGGGTTGATTGCCCTGTGCTGTAAGCGCTCAATATAATAAACATAAGTTTCAGCAATTATTACAGTAGAAATCAATGAATATATGAAGCCAAGCACTGTATTTTATTTTTCTGATTTTTTTTCTTAAATAACATCGATCGTTTTTGATCATTTCTACAAACCAACTCACTACCAATTTTCCATATATAGAAAGTGCCCTTCATAAAGGAGAATTTAAAAAAAAAAATGCTATGACACATTGTGTTTATTTTCAATAAAGAGCTAATACACTGAATTTCAGCTCCGTAAATTTAACAGCTTGCGAGATACTCATTTTTTTTCGCAAAAATTCGGATACTCACTACCACCTTAGGATATTATGCATTATAATGAAAGCAATATAACATCCCAATTTGGATTAAGGCCTAACTATATATCAAAAGTAATTTCATTTGACTTTGCAATTGACCGTGATGATCAGGCACACATAGTTACATTCAATTTTTTATATAATAATGTATATATTACAGTGATTCAAAAATGTATTTTTTCCAGTAGTTAGCTCTAAAATCTCACAGGTCTCGAAAGCCAAGTTGTAGTGTAAGTCCTATTGCTATTATTATTATTAAAAATATCAATACCCAAAAGTGCCTGAAGTTCTTTTTCCACTTGGTTATATATACTCACCTCAAGTAAGTAGACAGAAACAAGTGAAAAAGGAAGGGAAGTGAAGGTCTTGAACGTAAAACGGAGACCAATTTACCAGTCTTCAGAAGATACTGAATCGGTGGGTCGCAGGGGGTGGTGGGTCGCAGTGGGTCACGGTGGGTGTTGGGTCTCAGTGGGTCACATGCTGTTAATCCACGACTCTCTGACCCACTCAGAAAACTTGACCCACTTGACCCACCGACCCACTGACCCACTCCATTTCTGGTACTGATATCACAAAAATATTAAATTTTAAATGTTATAAACAAATTAGGTTGCATAACTGCCAGAAAACACAAGTCTTACCACTTTGTTAACATTTGCGCATACATATTTATATCCACAATAATTGCAAAATTCTAACTTATTTTTATAATTTTGCACGTAACATTGCCTTACACGACCGTTCTTCATACCCGTTTCTCGAAATTTCATACGTTAATTCACATATAACAGAACTTCGAGAACCTATTCAGACATTCGAGTCAGAAACAGTAGACAGACCGATCCATGTTACTAGCGGTGGTTCACGGTGTATAGATAGTACTTTATTTCTACGTAATTTCTACATTGCAAACTGATTCCTCCTCATCATTTGTAAATGAGTACTTCGCTATTTTTTAGTGCAAAAGGGAATGAATCTTAAAATATCATACTATTAGTTGTATAAAATACAATGAACGAAATTAATTTTTTCACCTCCAAAACGTTTAGAATCTAGAGGTAAATGATAATAAATTTAAAATAAACTAATTTGCCATGTAGTTCTTCTAATTTGGAAAGTAAAGAAATGGAAATAAATTCTTTCCCGGGAATTTTTATGCCAGGGAAAAACCCAGAAATATTCCCATTTTTTATTTTCCTTCCCACCGGGAATATTCCCACTGTCCATCACTAGGTGTTACCAGTTTCCGACAAGCAGCAAACTCAACTTCTAAGGCTGCAGTAGTAATATAAACAATAGTGGAAATGGTTCACGATGGCTGTTTCTAACTCCAGAGTTCTACATTACATACTCATCCCCATGCTGTAAGCATCGGTGGACCACCGGTGTGCAACTAGCGACATTTCGCCAAAAGTTTGCGGCCCTGAAACGACGATCCGCGGTGGCACCACTTGATTTATGAAAATTATAGTGACAGCGACAGAGACGCGACGAAAGGCCAATTTAGACACGGCGCACAACAACTTTGCACTTGAGTGACGTAATGCTGTTCGCGATTTGGATCCCATCTGCCCGTGATTTAGGAGTGAACTTATCAGCGTTGCCAACTGACATAACTGTTCGCCATGAACCTAGAAATGTGAGGTATTATTCATAACTCGTACGTTGTACCTTTTTATCTATGTATAACTAGATCATTACTATTAATAGTAGATGTTGTACAAATAAAAATGAAATGTCAAATATTTTTCATCTATGTCTATGCGTATATAAAAGAAAAACTCACCTACATTTCTTCTATTCCGGATAAGTCACCGTCAGTATCCTCTTTTGAATCACTGTTGCTATTAGTAACACCGAGACTGATAACGACCTTCTCAGTAATTTCATCCATAATTCCTTCTGCTTCAGAATACTGAGTTTTAATTTGCTTCACGTGATTACGAACTGATATCCATTCGTTCCTCCCGATTTGCCCGAACTTAATTTCACAGAGTTTTAGAACATCATTAATTTTGAAAGGTGTGTTTCGTGACGCAACCCATCCTTTCACCAAAGACCATTTTTTTTTCAATTGGATTTAGTTCTGGGTGGTAGGGGTGAAACGAACCACAAAATGTCCATAGCATTTGAAAATTTTGACAATTGCAAACTTTTTAAATCTAGATTTATGTGATTGGATTAAACTATACTGTAACTTCAGCATATTACAATCAAAGAAATGTTTTTCTCTGTCAGCCACTGCATCATTTGTTGCTTAGTCGAACCAGAGGTAGGTGCTTTTTCCAAAATAACGTTGTGATAGGATGCATTATCACAAACCATGACAGAATTGTGAGGGAGATTTGGTATTAAATTATCTGTAACATAACTAACTAACTAACTAACTAACTCTATGGCCTATGGAATCCGGAGGTTCAGTGCCGCGTTCACAAAAGCTCTCCACTGACTTCTATCCTTAGCTAATTGGATCCAGTTTCTACTTTGTATTCCTATCTCTGCGAGATACATCTTAATATTATCCTCCCATCTGCGCCTAGGTCTTCCCAATGGTCGTTTTCCTATGGGTCTACCAGTCAAGACTTTGAAAGCGTTTCTACTTTCTTCCATTCTAGCTACATGACCTGCCCACCTAAGACTCCTAGACTTGACGACCCTAACAATGTTGGGTAAACCGTATAAACTATGTAGTTCCTCGTTATGAAGCTTCCGCCATTCCCCATTCTCGTTCCTCTTGGGTCCGAATATTCTTCTCAGGATCCTGTTCTCAAATACTTTCAGTCTATGTTCTTCCCTCAGAGTAAGCGACCATGTTTCGCAACCATACAGAACAAAAGGCATGATTATCGTTTTATATATTTTAAGCTTCAAATTCTTCGACAGAATTCGCGACGACAAGAGATTTTGAACCGAATAGTAACACGAATTCCCTGCTTTTAGTCGACATTTAATTTCTTCGTGAATATGATTTTCCTCTGTTAATATTGATCCTAAATATTTGAAAGTATCCACTTTATCAAAAGTATTATTTAATATTTTAACGCCTCCACAATTTGCCGTATTACGGTCCCGACGCACTTCCATGTATTTAATTTTCTTTTCATTTACTTATAAACCCATGTCCCTGCAAGCGTTTAATAATATTTCTGCATTTATTTCTACTGTTCTCCTATCATCTCCTATTAAATTTACATCATCAGCATACGCCATAACCTGGTGAATGCCGTTCAACTCTAGGCCCTGGTTGCTATCTTTGATTTTCCTTATGGCATATTCCAGCACAAAGTTAAATGGCGACAACGCATCTCCTTGTTTCAGGCCATTTTTGACGTGGAAGCTCGTGGACAAAAATTTTCCTACCCGGACTTTACTTTGGGATTCACTTAAACATATCTTAATTAATCTAATTAGCTTTCTCGGTATTCCAAGCTCTGTAAGAACGTTGTATAATGTTTCTCTCCTAACCGAGTCGTAAGCGTTTCTAAAATCAATAAATAGTTAATGTACCGGGGTATTGTATTCCCACTTCTTTTCGAGTATTTGGCGAATGGTAAATATTTGGTCGATAGTTGATCGATTTCGTCTAAATCCGCACTGATAATCTCCAATAATTTCATCTGCGTATGGGGTCAATCTTGTTAACAGAATATTTGAAAGGATTTTATAGGATGTTGACAGAAGAGAAATGCCTCGATAATTATTACAGTCAGTTTTGTCGCCTTTCTTGTGAATTGGAACAATGATTGACTCTTTCCACTCTTGTGGCAATTCTTCCTTGTTCCAGATAAGGAGAATGAGTTTGTGTATCTTGTTCCACAATTTTTCGACTCCAGCTAAAATTAACTCAGCCGGAATTTCATCTACACCCGGAGATTTGTGTTTCTTTAATTTCTTTATAGCGGCTTCCACTTCTATTCGATTGGGTTCTGGAATATACGGTTCTGCGGTGTGTATCTCCTTTTCTCCAATTATCTGTAACATACTTTCCATAATTCTCTTGGCTCATTTGATTGTGGTAGTAACCCGTAGACTGATTTGCTTTCCACATTAATAATGCATTGGATACAAACCAATTTTCCCCTCCTGCATGAATCATAAATAATCCCTGACCCCGAGAGACTGGTGCCAATAGACCGTAAGATCTGTCGTCGATCCAAGATTTGTTTGAAACGTGAGATGATAATACGTATGATTCTTCTATATAAAGTATATTTCGCGCTTGGTTTCGATATTCCTTCATCCGTCTCTAGTAGGAAATTCTTTTTTCTCGAATTTCTTGAGACTCGTCAAGTACTGTTTTGTTTGTTTTAGTCTTTCTCCACCGAAACCCAAGATCTTTTAGAATTTTTCTAAGGTTTGTGCACCCACCCTGAAAACCTATTGATTCTGAAAGCTGTTCACTAAGTGTCGAAACAGTAGGAACACTGTCTTCCGCTTTATAAAAGTTGTAAATTGTTCTCCGAGTAACATCACTGTCAAACTCATCTGACCCAACCACAGGTTTCTGACAACGCCGGATTTTATTCGGAGTTTCAAAACAAGTTTTCTTAGCTTCAACTATCTTCCTTTTTTTTAAAAATATTTTGGATCGTCCGTAACGATTCCCCTATAACCTTCGCTGTTCGTTCTAAAGCTTTTCGAACAGGAATTGTGAAGGTACCTTCTCGAGCTTCCAGCCCCATAAATTTAATAGCATTCCAAATTACCTCTCTAGCGTGTGAATGGATATTTCTGTGCTTCACTTTGGAGTGTATAACATTCATAGTCACGTTATTTCACTGCAACACTCACCGATACACTTACAAACTATTACACTAGTCTATCCACACTACACTGGACCGGAATGCGATAATAACATCCTCGTAACAACAAGCGCCTTATTTTCAATCTACCAGCACACTACATGAAACGCAGCCAAAGAACACATCTCCACAAGCATCGGAACTATCTTATTTCGAGGGGCTAGTGCGCCATGTCTCTTGTTTTAGACCCTAAGTGAATGGAATGCTACGATAGCCAAAATGTACAATGTGTTCTGTTGACGAACAGATGTGTGCGAGACTTCCTTTTTTTGTTTGTTCTTGTTAACCCAAATGTCAAAATAGAATGAGTGAAAGAATGTTTTAAACTCAGTATTACTTATCATTGTGTTATAGTGGTGTATATAAATCTGAATTTTTGTGTTTTGTAGAACTAAAATACTACGTGTATCTATTCTTTTGCGGTTAATATCTGGGATTGTGTGGATTCGGGAAGGTGCAGAGAAACCCGAATCTTCTTCATATCACAGTAAGCAACACTCGTCTTCCACTCAGCAAAACTGTTACATACCTAGGAGTTACCTTAGATACACATCTTACCTGGAAGGCTCACCTGCAGCATATCACAACCAAAGCTTACAATCGTCTTAATTTACTCAAACGTCTTACAGGCACTACTAGGGGTCACAGTCCAACCGCTGTACTAAACACCTATAAAGTATTTTACGTCAAGTCATCACATATGCTCATCTAGCTTGGATCGCTGCACCTCTCTCATTCTACAATAAATTGAAGATATTGGAACGACATGCACTCCGCGTTGCCTACAGAATCAAACTACTTACTCCGACACATAAACTTTATCAACGTATGCCCTTTCCACATATTCTCTTCCATCTTGAGTTTCTCCGTATCAAGTATATCACCACACGTCTTCGGGATCACCATCCACTTCTTACCGATACGATGACAGCTCATGTAGATTTTCCACTTTGTGACCCTCTTTTCCACACACCTCTAGCACTGCTCTTTACTCTGTACCACTACACTCTACCTCCAAACCACCGTTATCTCTCCTTAGCCGAAGAATTGAAGACCGACGATATCTCATCTTCCATCTGTCCATCGTTTGCACTGTAACACCTCTGTCACTAATATGGACTCCCACTGTTTTTCACCAATGCTTGGAGTAGCCCCCAAGCGAGAAGAATAACCTAAATCTGTTTACTAACATAACCCTGTGCAATGTCTGGTGTGTGTCACACTTCACCACATCATATTCATAATCCATTCCTACATGATTGTGATCCAAAGATTACAATGTCCTACCTACAAGTGAGCGTAATAATTACATAACTAAAAAATAAATAATAAATGTATCAATAAAACTGTCAAACACAGATTTTCCTTTCCTATTTTACCACTTCTTCCTTACAGTCAATATTAAAATATCCCATAGTCCAACCCTCAGTATTTTCTTCCATCGTTCTACTGACGCACAACTTCCCATACAGGGCGCAAACCTCGAGCGGTTAGCTAGCCCCCGGTTAGCAAAAAAAAAAAAAAAAAAAAAAAAAAAGACATAATTTAGCTCTTTCCAGCTTTCTCATTGGAGTGTTTACAGTGTTTACAGTGTCAAGTCCAAACTGAGGACATTACGAGCTTGTGGACGCAAGCCCGGCAGTTCTCAGTGGCGGGTGAGAGGGTGAGAGAGACAGAGGGTTTCACTCGAGTGGAGACTGCCCTACCGTACACACTAGTGTGCATATTTTGGGAAGCTTATCTTCATCATCCATTTCATCATCTTTCGTTCCACATACTGATCATTGGTTTTCTATCCACTATCTTCATTGGCCACTATGGCCAGCGGACAACATCCGAGTCTAACTGCGGCTGCTCCTACACCATCCGTCTTAGCTCACAAAATAGAGAAACGGAAGAGTTACAAGGATGCATTTGAGTCACCAGTAACTGCGGCTCCAAAATCACATGAGAATACTAGGACTAACGATGACGGCAACATAGCATCTACTTCTGCATCTCCTTCTCACAAAAAACACCACGACGATAACATCAGTATTGCTAGTTCCGAAGACAGCTCCCGACTCATGATAGTAGACGGTATCCAGCAACTATCTCACAAACCTCAATCGGACGTACATAATTTTCTATTACAAAATTTTGTTCCAAAACTACGCAACACCAAACTGTTACTTCAGCAAATTCTTAAATACCGATCACGCACAGAAATCTTACAAATTGTCCAAACACAAAACAGCTATATCATAAAGTCACTTCTACCGCATTTTGCCACAACAATCAGAGATAAGCACATCTTCGAAATCTTCGGCAAGACTGCAAAACTTACGAAACTCCAGGACCAACGTAGCAAACTACTACCACCACCAAGATGATCTCCTACGCTATCTGTGGTCATTCGCGGAGGGGATCCATCGTACAGCGATGAAGAAATTGAGGAGGAATTACCTCAAGAAGGATACGCGTTCAAGAAATGTCTCCGCATCCGCAACAACCAAGGAGCTACTTACATGGTCCGGGTCTTGACCGAATCGCAAGATACTATTGATGATCTCTTGGAACACGGGGCATACATCTACAAAAACGACACCGAGTGGAACCTTCGAAAACTCCAGCCCCTTTACCAATTCGTTGCGACCGCTGCCAAGAGTATACACATCCACTATCAAAATGCACTAATTCTTTCAAATGTGGTTATTGTGATGGTCCCCACCACACCCGGACCTGCCCAAACATGCAACAACCACCTGACTGTCCTTCCTGTCACGAACGTCATCCTGCTTATAGTTACAAATGCAAATCGAAACCTGTTCCTCAAGAAGCACAGCCTGAATTAATTGTTCCTCTCCGCATGCAGGATGCACAAAAATAAACTACTGAAACCTGTACTACATCCGATCAACCTATAACTATTAAGCAGCTCTTAGCTTTCATCACATTGACACTTCAAAACATACATCCGTTTGCACGTTCTCTAGTTTTGCAACACGTTCAATTCGCTGCACAATCTGTCTTTCACCTCCAATTTCATGCAACTTACGATGGACCAACAGCGTACTTTCATACATTTCCATCACAACCAAATCTCTAAATTCCATCACGTCATGAGTATTATGGGTTTAGTCTTTCTCTTTTTTAATATCCGTTCAATCTTCGCTCACAAACTACTTTTTGAACAACTCACTCTGGAAGAAAAAGCAAATGCTTTCCTACTGAACAAAACTCATCTTATTTCGAAACTGCAATGCAAAATTCCAGGCTACACTTTAATCCGTAAAGATAGTATTCTACCAGCACAACGGGCCAACGGTGACGTTGCAATTGGTTTCTCAACTCATATTCCATACCGCATACACACAAGCTCAGTTCAGAATCTACCGGAACATCTAATAATCACATTCTATTACAAATCAAATTACATTACCATAGCAACAATCTATGTTCGACCAGGTCACCCAATTCCTCAGGTCTTCTTTCAGTACATTTGAAATTCCTTTAAGCGCCATATCATCCTAGCTGACATCAATATCCATAGTCGTTCGAACAGAGACAGAACAGATTTCTTGAACTTCATCACCACTGCTAGAACGGGCACATATAATCAACTATCAAAATCGACACGCCCAGATTCTAACATGACTCCTGATATAGCTATCACTTCAGCTACCTTAACACAGCGCACAATAGTTGAAGTCTTAGACCCTTTAGGAAGTGATCATGTACCGATCAAGCTATGCATTCAAAGTCGCACTCCACGACCTATTGACGCAACTCCACCTCGCATGATCCCAAGGTATGATAAAGCAGAGTGGGAAAAGTATCGCTCATATCTTTCAAAACACCTAGAAGGTCTTGATCCACCTACTACAGAAGATGAACTATATCGTATATTGCATATTATTACACGCCATATGAATCACGCCTCTGCACAATATATCCCACAATCGCAAAATACACCACATAAACCTAAACTTCCACCGCAATATCTTGCCATGGAGCAGCGATACCGACAATTTTTTCGTGAATACATTCATACAGAAAGTCGCGAGAAACTTAGTAATCACAGAGCCCTTCAACGTGCAATACAAAATTATATCAAAGCGTACAAATTACGCCAATGGGTAAAAACCTGCAACTCTCTCTCGGAGACATCCCATCCTTCACGTTACTGGAAACGCCTCAATGCACTTTCTGGCAAATTTAACAAAACTTCCTATCTACTCATTCTTAACGACACACCACTACACTCTGATCTTGATAAATGCCTTCGCCACATATCTTCACACCACTTATTCCTGATCGACCTGTTCATAATCATCCGGTAGATCAGTTTGATTTTTCATCCGCTCATCTTCAGCCAGACGCTAACCACCCGCTGAATATTCACAGACCACTAACAGTGACTATCACACCTCACGATATCTCTTCAGCCATAAGAAGGAAACGTAACACAGCTCCAGGCATAAACTCCAACTCTTATCGCCACATCAAAGAGAGTCCATACATAGTTCTCTACCTTCTCTTACTCATCTATACTTTCATCCTCCGTTCTGGATTTATACCATACCACTGAAAGACGTCTAAGATCTTGAAGTTCCTTAAGCCTAACAAGCCAGCCGACAGTGTCTTTTCATATCGCCCTATCCAACTGACACCTGTATTCAGTAAAAGTCTCGAAAAAATCTTAGTTCAACGTCTACACGCCCATCTTACTCATTATAATATTTAACAAATTCACAAGCCGATTTTCGTCCAAACTACAGCACTAACGATCTCCTCCATCACATCACCATTATAATATATCACGACCATCTTGTCTTACCTTATTTGATTTGGAGAAAGCATTTGATAAAGTATGACCCGCCGGACTCATGTACAATTTTTTGAACTTTCGACTTGCTATTACCTATATCCAATTTATCTATAACTTTATGCACTGTCACCTTGCATACGTTTCTATTAATAACACATTCTCTCATCCTATATTCCTTTACTCTGGCGTACCCCAAGGATTTTCACTCTCCCTTCAGCTTTATCTTCTATACGTAGGCGACTAACCAGCATTTAGTCCTAACGTTCATGTTTTCCAATATGCAGATGACACTGCCTTCCTAGCACTCTAGGGATCGTACCGAGACTGAGACGGCCTTTTATATATCGAACGAGACCGAGACGGCCTTTTATATACCGAGACGAGACGAGACCGAGACGTAGCTCTATAAATCGAGACGAGACCGAGACGAGACATAGGTCAGTCTCGAAAGTGTCGGTCTCGTCTCGAATATTGATATAGATAGCTATTATTTTGCCCTTTACTCAAGATTTGTTTCGTTGCTGTGTTAGATAATATGGGAACGGTTGACTAATGTTCAGTGACGTATTTAGGGGGTGGCTATCGGACTCTAACTCCTCCCGAAATAAATTTGTGATCAATTTTTCGCATTGCACGTTCAACACAAATTTTTCTTACTCGTTCTCAAGCCTCTCCCAAAACAAAATCCACTGCTGATGTATATAGCTTTCTCTGTCTCTCACTCTCTCAATATATATATATATATATACAGTGGCGGATCCAGGATAAGATGAAAGGAGGGGCTAAACCATAGTTTGCCGTTTCATCTAGTGTAAAGCAGGATTGAAGCCCATTTTATCCAATGTAAACCTGAGCGTCAAGGGGGGGCTATAGCCCCTATAGCCCTCCCCTTGGATCGGATATATATATATATATATATATATATATATATATATATATATACAGTAGAAACTCGATTAACCGTCACCCTCGGGACCGGGATCATGACGGTTAAGCGAATAGACGGATAATAGAAATATCGTTATAAACCTCTACAGTAAGTAGATTTAAAAGGTTCTGGAAGAAATAAATAACCTTATACAAGTGAATAATACTTTTGAACAGGACCAGAGTAAACCGTATTCCTTCCATGTTACACTAATATAGGTTCGTCTTGAAAACAATTCATAAAAGTTTGGAATTTAATTTCTGGCATCTTGAGTGCTTCAAGTGCATGCTTTTCTCCATAAGGGTTTCAGTACTGTATCAAGTGTGTAAACTAGCATGACCGGAAGTGACGCAGGACTATTTCAGTCCATTTCGCTTACACTTTATTCCGTGCTCTGCACGGCGCACGGCAACAATTACGGCACATTTAAAGCACAGTACTGTCCAGAGCAGTGACGGATAACAGAGAGTGACGGTTAATCGATTTTCTACTGTATATATATATCCCCTTGGGGATCCTATGGTACAATTTGTACCATACGCATTTTTCATGGTACATTGCGTCATTTCTCTTCTATTTGAGCTTTTTCGTCCGGTTTTTTTTTTGTTCTTTTTTTGTTTTCCAAGTCCAGAGGCCTTGTAGAAGACATTACGTATGGTTTCAGATCTTCCTGCGTCCAGACATAGGAGGTGAAGACGTCATAAGTCAAAAATTTATTTTATCATTTACTAAGCCTATGTTCAATATTTTTGGCGGGCTCATTTCTCCACGTAGAAGATTGAAATTTTGCACAAACATTAAGTCCACCGAGTAGTATTTACCAGATGTTTTGTTCAAATGTCAGTGCTAAAACAGGGGAGGGGGGAACCAGCGGGGCAAAGGGGTGAAAAAAGGATATTTTTACCCCCAAAATCCCGTTTCTCGTCATTTTCCCGCCTCACATGCATGATGGGAACACATGAGTCATACCGTCTGAAAGGCAGTTCCATTCTGAAGAGAATGACGGTCGAATTATTGTCTTAGGGTAATTAGGGACGTCTCAGTGAATTTTTTTCAAAATATTCCTCTGTATAGGGTAACATGGGGAAATTTCTGATTTTTTCTGGCGGGCTTATTTTTGCACCTAGAAAATTGAAATTGTGCACAAACATTCAGTCCGCCGAGTAGTATTTAACAGATTTGTTTTCTGATTTCTGCGTTAAAACAGGGGGGTCCAGAGGGGCTAAAAGTTGAAAAAAGGAATTTTTAGACCCAAAAAATCCCCTTTTTCTGGAATTTCCCGCCTTAGATACATGATGGAGACATGTGAATGGTACCACCTGAAAGGCAGTTCTATTCAGAAGGGAATATGGGCGACACATGACCCTAGGGTAATTAGGGATGTCTCAGGAATTTTTTCCCTGAGATCATAGTGTTCTGTGCTAATTTGGGGCATGGTGGGAAATTTTGATAAAATTTCTCCCTCCCTTACTATTCAAGATAGAAACTTGAAATTTCGCACACATTCAGTATACCAAGTACTATTTCTCAGATTTTTTTAGATGGCTACGTTCACACAGGGGGGGGGGTCCAGGGGGGGCCAAAGTTCGAGAAAAAAATTCCCTCCGAAACTTTCACTTTGACATTCTTTCCCCGCTTCTGGTATATGGTATCAGCAGGCAAGTTGTACAATTTGAAAGCCAGCTCTATTCTGAAGAGAATGAGGTATGAACCATGATCCTAGGATAAATAGTGACGATACAGTAGCTGCTTGACTGAAAGTCTAAAAAATAGCCCAAAAAGCCAGGATCCGGAAAGGGATATATATATACACTAGCGGATCCAGGATATGATCGAAGGAGAGGCTAAACCATAGTTTGACATTTTATCCAGTGTAAAGAAGTAGGATTGAAGCCCATTTTATACAGTGTATAACAGAGCGTCAAGGGGAGCTATAACCCCTTTAACCCTCCCCTTGGATCCTCGCCTGTATATCTTATCTAATATAAGTAAAAGGAAGAGTTTGTTTGTTTGTGCGTCTGTGTGCCTGTCTATGTGCGGCCTGGGGACCAGACGAGAGTCCAAGATTTAACAAATTTGTGTTACGGGGAAAATGGCCCAGGCCTAGTAATGGGTAAATTCCCGGGAATATATTTTTCGGGAATATTCCCGGGAAGATTCCCAAAATGGGAATTTATCCGGGAATTTATGTTCAATCAGAAAGAAAATTGCATTTTATTACTGTATTATGATTTCATAGTTGAATTAATTTTTATATCACAGCATATTATTACTGTTGTCCACAGAGGATTCTTTAAAATGTATATTCTGAACGGTACTATGTTACTTTATTAACACTATTATATTTAGAGAGTACGCATAAATGTATATTTATTTACAACATGTTCTATCAATTAAATATGTGCGAAAAAATTATATAGTAACAGTTTAAATTTATATGTAAGTGTATTTGCTCAACTTGACTCTATTACTGTTATTATAAACACATTAAATTTATAAATGTTATAAACCAATTAGATTGGATAAATGCTAGAATATACATGTCTCACCAATTTATCAACATTTGCGCATACATATTTATGTTCACAAAATTTGCAAGATACTTACTTATCTTTATATTTTAGCACGTAATATTGCCATACACGACCTTTCATTCTACCTGATTCTTGAAATTCCATGCGTTAATTCACATGCAAAAGAGGTCCGAGTACCTCTTCAGAAATTCGAGTCAGAGAGAGGAGACAGGCCGACGTCTATTACTAATGGTGGTTCAGGGTTTATTAATAGTAGTTCATCTCTATTTCTACATAATTCTAAATTACTTTACAAAATGGTTCCTTTTCATCATTTGTAAATTAGTACTTTGCTAATTTTGGCTGTTCTTTAGCATGGGGGCCAGCTTTTGCACCTACTTTTTTGAGATATTCTATTCCGATGTGGTTGTTTTATGGTTTCATACGTTAAATTACGTTACCAACATTAAATTCAGACAGCATTGCGGAGCGAGCGTTAGCGAATGAAGACGGGTTAGAGCCCCGCATGGCACGTTCTTTTCTATCTTCGTTGCCAACAATTGACTTTCTTTTCTCAAATAAATCACTTCCACTTACCTTTCCGTTTTGTATAAATCCCTTACTGCCTTAAAAAAATATGGTTGATACTTTCTTGACTACTTGAACATCACTATCAACTCATTTCTTCCGTAAATCATCCTACTTTTTGCTAGTTTTGGCTTCCAATACTAAACAATTACCCTACTTTTTAGTGCAAATGGAAATGGAACTTAAAAAATCATATTATTAGTTATATAAAATACCGTCAAATAATTTTAAATTTTTTAACCTCCAATTTCTTTAAAACATAGAAGTAAATCATAATATATTAAAATAAAGTAATTTGTCATATGGTTCTTGTAATTAGGAGGATAAAGTAAAAGAAAATGAAAATAAATTCCTTCCCGGGAATTTATAGGCCAGGGAAAAACCCGGGAATAATCCCATTTTTAAATTCCTTCCCACAGGGAATATTCCCACTGCCCATCACTACCCAGGCTTCAGACCAAGAAGAAGCATTTTTTTTAAAATTTTTTGAACCAGGGGGTCTAAGGGGAACGTTTACCGGGACATGTAAAAGTAGTAGAGAATAACCGATAGTAGTGTCGAATTCATAGTTTTCGCTGTTGCTGAGATGAATGGTGGCACTTCCATTAGTGATGACTTTCAAATTCAGCTACCAGTGTACGCGCGCCGGGGTTCACCTGCGGGGGAGGAAGTACTGAGACATGTAAAAATAATACAAAATGACCGATATTAGTGTCAAATACATAGTCTTCGTGGTTGCTGAGATAGTGATACTCCCACACGCCTTGGCTTCCAAATACTGGTCCCATGCGAAAAATTTTGATTTTTTTTAACATGCTGGGGGAAATATGAAAGGTAAAATTCTTCTAGATACTCTGCAATACCACTAGATAAACAAGCAGTGTTGCCAATGCAACATAAAGTTGTAATTTCTCAAATCGCACTACGTATGGTATTACATATTTCTGTTCAGTTAATTGAGTTTAACGTCTCTTTCAGCAGCGAGGCTATATGAGACTGAACCTACTGATTAAAGTGGAATCCAAACTACATGAGCTCCCGCCGGGAAACAAACTTGGGTATCTCACGCCAAAGGATAACTGCTTAGCCACGAAAGAGCTCTACATCTTTCTAATTTAGATATTAAATAAAACCACAAAAGCACATATATTATTCAGTGTAACAAAGGACAATACATATCACTAACATGAACATTTTGGAGATTTCTAATAACTCAAATGGCAGAGAAATTATAAAATTAGTGTTCGGTAGTTTTAATTACAATAAGTCGCAGTTACATTATTTTAAGCAGTGTTCCGAACTTAAATAAATTGCTAAATATTATTATAAATATAATGCAAATAACGTAGTTAAACTGCAAAATATTTTAAAATTACTCGTAATTTGTTTTATGGTGCAAGAATGTTTTCAAAACACGATCTTTTTCATAGTCTCTGGGCTTGTCATAATATTAATTTCAAAGTTACCGTTCCAGCAATACATGTAAAAGCAAATTGTAACTGAAATTAAATTTAACTGATAACTTTTCAGTAACACTAATTGTTCTCTCTAAGGCTTAGGCCTGGTGTATTTTTTTTTAAAGATTAAAACAGTACTTTATTAAATTTTAATTACACCCTAACTGCATTTCATTTGTTATAGTTTGACCACCGACCACCTCAAACTCGATCCATACCATATAGCTATATGCAATTATTCAAGGACTTACAGTTAGTAATATACATTGTGTTAATTTTTGATTTGTTTTGTTTTAGTTTAACGTCTCACGATTATGCTACGGCGGCTAAAGGAGACGTGGAGTTACTGATCATAGTGGAATCCGAAAACTTCGGTCGTTGAACTTTATAGCCACCGGGAATCGAACTCGGGACCATGCGAAACAAAATCAAGCATGCTAGCCACTAGAGCAAATGGGGGTCCTTGCCTTGTGTTGATTTAAATAATTGAGTCAGTGTTTCCAGATCCGAAGATCAAAAAGTAGCGTGTCTGTGCTCCAAAAGTAAAGGATATGAACTATTTGAATATATAGAAATGAATTATTTGGCAACTAACGACTGGTACTAATTAAATCATTTTAACATGGGCTAGAAAATGTGCTGGGTATATTGCAAGAAAAAAATATGATCGATGGAAGAAAACAGTTCTATATTGGATACCACGTGACAAAAACGCCTAGGAAATGTCTGCATAGCAGAAATACTGACAAAATCAGAAACCACTGGGAAGTAACCTGGAAAATAATTACCCAAGATAGATAGTTGTAGAGAAAACTTGGGAAGACTTCATCCAGCAGTGGATTGATAATGGTTGATTATGATGATGGTGATGATATTATATCAAGACCTCAGAGTTAAACTAAACCAAGTCATACTTTTGTAATATTACAGGAGAAGCGACAAACCGGTTCCTTAACTAAGATCTATAGTACTGTTTCTCAAACTATACTAAGTAGTGACAAAGTAGTAGGATGCTTTTAGACTTACATCATTACACCACTAGAAAGAACATAGCTTATTAAAAAAAAGTATTCTAACTTAATTTGACCAAACAATTACAGCATAGTCTACCACTAATGTTCGGATATATAAACTGTATAAATATACTGTATAAATTTACTAGGTAAGGTAGGGTAAAATTGGATCCAAAATTTAACGAAAGTCGTACAGGGAAAAAAATATTTTTGACTATTTAATACTTCATGTTGGTGCAAAACTACGAAAATTAATACAAAAGAAAAACTAGAAAGTTAAGAATCACTTGTTTTGGCGGGAGAGAGAAAATATATATAGATAGCTCGAGCGATATATACTAATATAATATGTATGTTTATGTTTCGCATGTAATTTTCAATCAATATAAAATTTCAACGTAATGAACGCATGATTATTTTTCTCGAGTAAAGATCACATGCACCCTTAAGTGCTCAGGAATAAGCTTAAACTATGTTACGGCAGTGGATATATGCGTATGTAATGCATTACAACTTGTATATTAAACAGAATGTACTTAAATTTAGACGCGAATTATGCAAAACATCTGACTTTGAATCTAATTTGTTTCGTGATCCAACCCGAGACCACATAGCAAAGATGAGTGCCGTAGCTCCCACCACAAAGTTCAGGAAGTTCGTGTTATAAGGTGGTAATTAAACACGTAGATCTGAAACGGTAATAAAGCAATTGATCAATTTTAAACAAAATATATTGTAGTAATAATTTATCCTATTTGTTAAGATAATGAACGTTATATTCTGTTTTTAAAATGACAGTCAAAGCAGAATGTATTGGATAATAAATGAGAAACTGTAAAATTTCAATTTCGGTAAGATTAAATACATTCGTGCTGCTATGTGTTGCGCTATCCGTTAGGATGTATTGAACAATTCTGATTCAAAGGAAGGAAATAAACTACTATATAGTACTGAAGTTAATTTAATAGAGTTGAATTGTATGGGCAGTACTGAGGCCATATATAAGAAAGTCTTCTGCTGAAAGTGAAATATGGGTTACTATTAGGGTTTTATCACAGGCATGATATACTTACTGATAATTGAACCTGGAACACACGCATGGAAAGCATTAGCGCTAGCAAATTAGCTCTGAAGAAGTACACCACACTATAATTCTAAGTCAAGTATGAAGGCCAAAAATAAGCGGAAACTACAGACTGTACGATAATAATACTTTTACAATTTTAATTTCACCTATTTATTTCGAGACTTTCGAGACGAGACCGAGAGGAGACCGAGATTTGGCCCTCGAGACCGAGACCGAGATCGAGACAATTATTTGTTGACCGAGACGAGACCGAGACCGAGACGGCGAATTTTGACTCGAGACGAGATCGAGACCGAGACAGCTATTTTTCAACCGAGACGAGACCGACAGTGTACAAAGTCTCGTTTCGTCTCGATACCATCCCTATAGCACTCGCCAAAACTGTTCAACAACTTAACATTTCAATACAGTCTGCCATAGATTCATTCGTTAATTGGTGTGGAAAGTGGCGCCTCAAAATAAACGCTCTGAACACCCAGACAATATTTTTTTCTCCGCCCAAAAAGCGCACGAAGGTTCACCGAAACCCCAACCTATTTCATGTCACAGTCGATGATACCCGACTTCAACTCAGTAAATCTGTCAAATACCTCGGCCTCACCTTAGATGCACATCTCACTTGGAAACCACATTTACAGGACGTCAATGCCAAAGCTTCAAACCGTCTCAACTTATTAAAACGTCTCACAGGTACTACTTGGGGTCTCAGTTCTACAACTGTACTAAATACTTATAAGGTCTTTTTGCGCCCAGTTCTGACATATGCTAACCTGGCTTGGATCGCTGCACCTCCTTCCTTCTACAACAAATTGAAGATTTTGGAACGCCATGCCCTTCGCATTGCATACCGGATAAAACTGCCCAGTCCGACATACGAATTGTACGAAAGAACGCCTTTTCCACATATTCTTTTTCATCTCGAATCTCTCCGTCTCAAATATATCATTGAACATTTGTATTAACGCCATCCGCTCCTTACAGACACCATTAACGCCCATATAGACATTCCGATTTCAGCTCCTATCATAGATACAGCGCTTTTCTTCTTTTCACGATCTACCATTACACTCTACCCCAAAACACCAACTATCTCATTTTAGCAAAAGAATTGAAGACCGACCATCCCCAGCCCCTCATCTGTCCATCATTCGCACAGTAATACCTCTGTCACTAATCTGGGCTTCCATTTGTCTTTCATCAATGCTTGGAGCAGCCCCCAAGCGAGAAGATTAACCAGCATCTGTTAACTAACATAACAGAGTGATGTATTGTCTTTTGCACTTCACATCACATTTCGCCTTTTTCATCATCATCTCATGATTGTGGTCTAAAGATCACAATGTTCCACTTGACAATATTAGAAATAAATAAATAAATAAATAAATCCCTCTCAATAATTATCCTACTGTCTTTCCTTACTTTCTTCTTCTTTACCCCTCCTAACTAAGTATGATACTATCCCATTGACCAGCTACAACTAAATCTATTTCTTCCTATTATGCCACCACAAACCTTCCCATAGAGGGCGTAACCCTCGAGGGGGTAGCTAGCTCCTGCTAGCAAAAAAAGATTATATGAGGTAACGATTATATTTTTATAGAGGCTATAGACTTTTTGGGCCGTATGCAGAGTCGTTCTGACGCGTTATTAGTGCCATACTAAAGGGATTGAATAACATATGTTTCCTGCAGTAGTCAGGGCTTTAGTATGAAGCTAATCATACTTCAAAACGACTCTGCATAGGCGGTTTATGTCTACGCTTTATAAATTAATTTGAATAATGACCTAATTGTAGTTATATGTCTTATAAATTAAAACCAAGGTTTTAGCTTGGCTACATCCAGTGGTCGAAGGAAAAAAAATAAATGAAATCTTTAAGTTTTACGTCCCACCAGTGGCAGAAGGAAGACTTTAAATGGTAGTATGCAATACTGCCTCTGCCTTCTCAGTGACTAAGACACAACGACTCAGATTATCCAAAGATATATATAGCCTGCCGTCTCTGGAAAGTAGATTCTAATATACCTTTAATAAATGCATATTCATACATAATAATTGACGAATTGCTTTGAATGTCAAAGATTTTACTTCTCACGTAGAAATAATTTCTAAGTTGGTAACACCAATATTTTTTATATATATATTTCCTATTTATTGTTTTCACAATGAGGTATCTACAAAGAAGTTCACCCCTTGCTCCTACGCAAGAGCTCGTATTGGGTTGGTGTCTTCCTGTTCTGCCTAATGACTCTTCAGCAATTTGTAACGCATTTTTGATTTAATCTTAACTTTCGGCAGAACAGGAATTCCTGCTCTGCCTGGTTTCTGTTCTGCCTAATTCACAAAAAAGGGATATTAAATTTGAAGGAAATTTATTAGTACCAATTTCCCCTTGATTTTCAAATATTATTCAAGAACTCTATAATAAAACTTCAAGCCACGATTGAGGCTTGGTTAGTTAGATTGAACTCGCGAGTGGAACATTTTTTTTCAAGTGGCCAAATACCCCTAAAATCATCTTAGTATAACAAATGTAAGAAAAGTGTCAGGTATATCTTAAAAATTAAAACACCACGATTACGTTGACTAAAATGATTGCACAATTTATTATAGATAAATACTTCCAAATACCTACAAAGGAAACTTTAGAAGATCAAAGTTTGCACTAGAATAAAAAAAATTAAAATATCGGAAAGGAAATACAGTTTTAACTTCTTAAAGTAGCATATTATATATCTTTTCAGTTTGAGAGAGAACAGAACTTCGAAACTTCGAAACACATACTAAACACACACACAACCTTCATTGTTATAAACGTAAACTGTAAGCTACAGCGTCTACATAGGAAATCAAATCCAATTGACCCGACTCTAATCTACTTTGCAAGGACTTGATTCTCTGCTGAATACGCTTATATTTTAGTTTCTGTTCTCTTGGTTTCTTCCCAACTTCTACAAGCATCATTGACCTTTCATTTTCGATCTGCTCTTGCTGTAAAAGCTGGAGAAAGGTAAACATATTTGGATGTTCCTTTGTCAGCCTTTCATGAAACTTTGAATGCCAGCCCTCCACTATATTGGTTGTCTTTTCTTCTCCGTTTTCATAATGGTTTCATAGTTCACTGGAACATTTTAGAGAGCATTAGTATTGACAACACTAAGCAAACAAATTATAACGTTTACGAATAGATAATCGTCTGAAATATCTGCTGAATATTCAACGAAAAGCGCATCAGGTTTCCTGCTAAAATGTATGAAATTCAGCGTGCAGTAAACAAACTGAAGGTTCTAACACAGGGTACAAAATCGCAACAGTCAAAGTGGGAGGAGACAGAAGTACAAATAAAACTCTTCACACTGAAATGTATCGACATAAGGAGCTCAGATATTTGAATATTTATAATGATTACACTTACACAGCTAACCATTACTTCAGCCATTAATAACATATGAAATGTACGTAAACTACATATGGATTACTGTAATTAATTTGCGGGCTTTTGACAATGGTGTCAGTGTCACTTTATTCAGTTACAATCAGAGCCATTTTCGAAAATTATATGTTGAAGGAAACACTGCAATTGATCAACATAAGCAAATATTTTCTCTGTTTTTTTTTATTGCAATTTTGGACCAATATACTAAACCCAAATCGGTAATGACGAAAAATTACTGCAATAGGAAATTATGAATTCCTATTCCTCACTTTTGCGTAATGTCCACGTTTCCGCCCCATACAGTACAAAACTCCACACGAAGCATTTTATGAGTCTTTTTCTCAACTCTTTCTTCAAGGTCCCACAAAACAGACTTTTCTTCCTCCTAAAGGCTTCTTTCGCCATTCCTATCCTTGCTTTTATTTCACGTTCGCACTTCATGTTATTGAATACTACCCAGATATCAAAAACTATACACTTGTTCTATTTTCTTCCCTCCTACTTTTATATTTGACACAGACCCCTTCGTTCCAATCACCATGGCCTTTGTCTTTCTAACATTTATTTTCATCCCATATTCTTCAAAGCCCTTTCTCATTTGTTCTAACATTTTATTGATTTTCTTTTCAGATTCTGCAACAATCGCCACATCATCTGCAAATCTTATGCATCTAATCATTCTCCCTCCTACCGAAATATCATCATCATCATGTAAACTCCTTTTCACTATCTCTTCTAGATAGACATTAAATAGTGTTGGCGAGAGGCAGCATCCTTGTCGAACTCCCCTTCTAATTGCTCTCTCTTCCGTCAGTTCTTCCCCTATCCTAATACTTACTTGTTGGTTCATGTATAAGTTTCTTATAAGTCTTCTATCTTTCCATTCCAACGTTATCTTCGTTAGAACTCCCAGCAACAATTCCCAATTCACGCGGTCAAAAGCCTTTTCTAGATCAATAAATATAACATACACCTCTTTCCCTTTTTCGATAAATCTTTCACCGATCGCCCTTAATAATCCAATTGCATCTCTTGTGCCCTTGCCTCTTCTGAACCCGAACTGCTCCTCCTCAACTTCTTTATTTGTTCTTTCATATAACCTTCTGTTCAGTATTCGCAGCAGAATTTTAGCTGCATGAGATATGACACTAATAGTTCTATAATCCTCACATCTCTTTGGGTTCGATTTCTTAGCCATCGGTATCATGATCGTTTTCAGAAAGTCTTTTGGCCATTCTCCTGTTTCATATATAGTCGGAACAATTCTTTCTTTTCCCTGTCTCCCATATTTTTAATGAATTCGATTGGTATGTTATCTATTCCGGTTGCCTTTCCGTTCCTAATCTCGGATATAGCCTTTTCAAACTCATCCCTAAGAATACTAAATCCATTATCATCCTCGCGTACTTCATTTTCTACTTCAACATTCAGGCTACATGGTCTATCCCGACTCTCATATAAGACTTCAATGTATTCTTTCCACATTCCTATGACCTCATTTCTCTCGGTGATTATCTTCCCATTCTTATTTTCTACTGCCATCATAACATCCCCTTGTTTTCTCCGAAATTCCATAGATTTCACCTCCTTGTACATTTCCTCATATTTCCCAACTCTTTCTAATTCTTCTATGTCCTCGCATTTTCTTTTGTAAAACTCTTCCCTCGCTTTGTCTGTTTTTCTTCGTAATTCATTATTTAACTTTCTGTACATCCTTCTGCCCTCTTCTGTATCAACCTGTTTCCACATCTTCCTCTCCCTCATTTTCTGTAACATCTGCTCTGTAACCCATGGTTTCTTAGCAGTTTTGTGTTCGCGGTAACCTACTGCTGCTTCTGCGGCTTGCTGTAAGCAACGTTTAATATGTTCTCACCGTGCGTTACTACCCGCACCTATTCTTTCCTCGTTTGAACATTTTTCTTCGAATTTTTTAACGAAAAGATTTCTTATCTCCTCGTTTTTCAACTTTTCAGTATTCAACTTTTTGTTGCCTACTTTTCTTCTGCCTACCTTTTTCAGTTGAATATCTACTTCGGCCAGCACAAGATTACGATCAGAGAAAATATCAGCCCCGGGAAGGGTCTTCGCGTTCTTTAAGCTATTCCGATACCTGTCCTGAATCATAACATAGTCTATCGGATATCTTCCGCCTTCTATTGGTGATTTCCGTGTATATCTTCTTCTCTTGTGCTGATTGAACCAAGTGTTCCCAATTACTAGTGAATTCTGTCTACAGAAATTTACCAGTCCCTCTCCCCTTTCATTTCTTTCGCCTAAACCATATTTTCCTACGATACTGCCTTCCTGTTTTTCTCCCACAACTGCATTGAAATCTCCCATTAGAATTATGCATGCACCTTTCTTCTCCCTATCTATAATTTCTTCTATTTTATCATAATTTTCCTCTACTTCTTCATTTGCATGCGAAGTCGTCGGTGCATATGTCTGTATCATCACTAGATCCTTCGTTTTTCCTTTAAGTCTTAACATCATAACTCTATCATCAATAAATTCTACTTTCGCTATCTTCCCCTTTAAGCGCTTTCCAAGTATTATTCCTATGCCATTATGACCGCCCTTTTACCTGAATAAAACATTCTATATTCTTCGCTGTTCAATACCTCATTACCTTCCCATCTAACTAATAGGATTGACCAAATTAAATTAGTGAATCATACTTAAATGTGTCCATTGATCGCTAATGACAAATAACCACTGAAAAAGAGTGTTAACTTCATTGTCACGTACTAATGCCAAGAACCTAAATAAATTGAAACTTCTAATATGTACCTTGTCAAAAAGAACAGCATGTTTGCTTACCGCAAGCTTGCCTGTTGCTTTTATTTGATTTTATTTCGCTTTGGCTTATACACAAAAGCTTATTTCTGCTTAGCGCAAGCTGTAGTGCGGGCAACCCATGCTTCACTTGCGAGACGCTTTTCTTTAGATTGAAGTAAAAAGCCAGCGCGCGTTCGATTTTCAGTTGTTCTCAAAAACCACGTGACGCTGACCTCTTAACTTTCGGCGACAAGGTAGTGTTCGCGTTGTTAGCGTCTTGTTAGCATTCAGCTTGAATAAAGGACAAACTTAATTATTTTTTTAATTATGCCGTCTAGTACTCTAGTACTCTAGTCCCACGTACCTATAATATCACCCTTTATTTTCTCATATTTCGGTAACCATGAGGCATAACGAATTATAGTATTTATATATAAAGCATAAATGTGAACATAGATGGCAGCAGATATGACCCTACTTATTTTGCGAAAGAGTACAGAACTGTTGCAGATATTTTAATATAAACTTCAAGTTTAACTTACAGTATAAACCCTATCTGAACGCTGTGTTTAAAGTATAAACATTTTTCGGCGATTTTATATAAAAAGGTAGAAATTTCAAATACTCGCGGCTAATATAACAACATATTAGATATTTGTAAGAAGCAACGGCGCATTGCTTCGAACTGGCCACCTGGAATCTCTAACCAGGTAAAAAAATAGGGTATCCGTAGGTGGCGGAGAAAAATAATCAAGTCATTTAGTGTGTCCATCCCCATTTGTAGATTTTATTAGCGATCTTCGTATATACGGTTGGATTACTTGCCTCTTTGGGGTTTAGGAAACAACCGTCGAATTGTATTTTCGTACCTCCACGGAGGTTGACACCTTGATTTGATCTTAATTGTTGACAACCTTGCTATTCTCTAGGCTTACGATTTATTTTGATACTCTCCTCTTCGGAGGCAGAGATAACTAAAATTCGTTGACGACTTTGGCAACTCTACCGGCTAACGATTCGTAGTGCTTCCTCCTCGGAGGAAAAGCACCTTGACAAACTAAAACCTTAGAGCACTGCTCTAAGTTCATACCATTTATTGGGAACGCCACTACCTTTCTTGTAAGCTGGCGCCATCCCCCACTCTAACAATAAAGATGGCTTCTCAGAAGACATCCACCAAATCTGAGAAAAAATCTCAATCGACGAATATTCCTGCTATTAGGGGCAAAATAATCCGAGCCACATACAAACCCGAAGACTTTCTTCTGCCCTTGGGAAAGAAGAAGCAAACAGCCATTCCAGGGGAGCTCAAATCAAAACAAAGTACACTTAAACAATCAAGTGCCTCACAACCGGCTACTTCAAACAAGCCTGAAGATATGGACTTTACAGTAGTGGGAACACTAAAGCGACGTAGGTCTTCATTGGAAAACCTCAAGAAAGCAGACTATCCGCCACTCCCAGTCAGCAATAGGTTTGATGTTTTGTCTTCCACCCAAGCAGATAATGCTAATGCCAGCAATAATACTGCTCCGCCAAAACAGCCGCCCAGTCATAAGCCTCCTCCCATTTTCATATACGGCATTACAAATACATATACTTTCATAAAGACCTTGTCACGAGCATTGAAGGAGCCTCCATTAGCACAACCAAATAAAGAGCGCATTCGAATTCAAGCGTCCAACAAAGATGATTATACCACCATCAAAACTTACTGTGAGCAAACGAAGACTGAGTATGCCACAGGTGTAGCAAAAAATGAACGACCTATTAAGGTAGTTGTCCGAAAACTACCTATTGACACAGATTTAGACGACCTAAAGGAAGAATTCTCCCGACTGGGGTACAAACCAACCAGCGTCCACCAAATGTCTCGTAAAAGCACGACGGATGACAAGAAAATAATGATGCCACTGTTCTTGGTTGCTTTAGAACGAACTGCAGCAGTCAAAGAAATATACGCCATAAACAGCTTGCTTCACTACCGGGTTCAAATTGAACCTTACAAGCCTCCCTCAGTCTTGCAATGTTACAGATGTCAACGCTTGGGGCATTCGCAAGACACCTGCCAAGCCCACCCGAGGTGTCTCAAATGTGGGCAATTACATCTTACACAGTCATGTACTAAACCAGACACATCCACACCCGCCACCTGCGCAAACTGTCAGGGAGATCACCCAGCAAATTACCGAGGCTGTCCGGTATTTAAATCCTACTCAGAAGCTCTCAAATTGCCGGTGCAACAACCGAACAAGCACCCAGGTATACCTAAGAAAAATTTACACACACCATCCTCAGAGAAAATTTCCATTCCCACTGCTGATAATATACAACCCGTGACTAAGGATGACAATGATGTTGAAGTTCCCACTTCTTCTCACAACCAACCAGTTACTGCCGTCCAACAAGAGAACCCTAACGAAGATGTTGACTTAAAATCAGTTCTTTCATTTCTCAAGGGCTTACATTTCCGTAAAATACTTACGCACATTAAACGTGGCATCACACGTTTTCGGCAAGCTGCAGACTCAGCTTCCAAGGCTGCAGCAATAATCGAAACAATAGCGGAAATGGTTGACGATGGCTGTTTCTAAATCCGGCGTCCTACACCACACACTTATACTTGCTACGTGGAATGCAGATGGTCTTGAGGGGCAGAAACAAACGCTTCTTCGCTTTCTAATAAAGCATAGAGTTGATGTCATGTTCATCCAAGAAACACATTTTACTGCTCGTATCACTTCTTGGCGCCTATCTAATTACATTGTATACAGACAGGATAGAGTGGGTAGACAGAAAGGAGGATTGCTGCTCATTGTCAAAAAGTCATTACCAGTAAGGTCGCTTACAATACCACCACTACTTACTTTAGAGGCACTTGCTGTTGAGCTAATAACTCCAGGAATTCCATTAGTACTGGTCACAGGATATAGGTCCCCGGCCACACACTTAGAACCGACTGACTTCGACATCATCGCAAATTTAGGGCCCAAAGTTATCTTAGCTGGTGACCTTAACGCAAAGCATGGAGAATGGAACTCCATTACTCCAAACACTGCTGGAGACGCTTTACATCAATACCTCCTCACGTCCAACTTTATCATCAGTGCTCCACCAGATCCAACTCATTATCCAAAATTCGGCGGTCAACCTGACGTGCTTGACGTTGCTCTTTGCAAAAACGTATCCTTCAGTATTCACCCATATGTTCTCTCGGACCTAGACTCAGATCACGACCCAGTCATTTTTCATGTCTCCCACCGTAGCATCGCCCACACTGCTCCTATTCTTAAACACATAGAAACTGATTGGGATTTGTTTAAACAAGAATTAAACACACTGATCGACATAAGCGATCGGCCCGCCACCATTCAGGACATCGATCAGGCAGTTTCTCATATCACAGTAGCACTTCGTACAGCAGAGGCAGCAAGCTCCACTACTACAATCTCTTCGACGCAAACAGGTCAATGCGACAGTCTACATCTGCAACTCTATATTCATTTAAAACGTTGGGCTAGACGTCGCTGGCAGCTCACACTTCATCCAGCCTACAAGACACTGTGGAATAAACTGCGTGCAAAGATCAAGATGCTAACTCAACGACAAAACCAACAGTACTGGGAAGATACTTTTCGTAACCTCACAGTAAATGATCGTAAAATTTGGATATACTCTAAATCCTTCCAACGGGCTACTAATGCTTCCAGAGCTAGAGTCCTCCAAGGACCACAAGGACTGACTCAAGACCCTCAGTTGCAAGCAGATACTTTCGCTGACTCTCTGCAAGCACAGTTCCAGCCCAATAGAAATCAACTCGATCCTTATTTCCACCAGCACATTAGGACTACCTTATATAGTATACGAACTCAAAACCCTACACATGGCATCAACCCAGTTACACCTCGGGAAATAGAAAAACACATTAAATGTCTACCGACAAAGACAGCATCTGGGCCTGATGGGATTCGACCTGAGATACTGAAACATCCAACTCGAAAATTACTGGTCTTTTTGGCATATTTATTTAATGCCATCTTTCAAATATGCTACTTCCCAAAGACCTGGAAGGAAGCTCGTATTATCACCATCCCTAAACCCGGAAAGAATCCGCTGCTTCCGGAAAACTATAGGCCGATAAGTCTTCTGTCACACTTAAGTAAATTATTTGAACGTGTGTTCCTCTGGAGGTTGAAACAACATGTCGCCAATAGTGATCTTCTACCCTTCCATCAGTTTGGGTTTCGTGCTCAACATAGCACTACTACCCAACTCGTACGAGTAGTTGATCACTTAACAGTGGCTTTCAATAGAAAACACCACACCCTTGGAGTATACCTGGATGTGTCAAAAGCATTTGACAAAGTCTGGTTAGCTGGATTGTTATATAAGCTATACACTCAAGGTCTTCCGGATCGTTTTCTGCATTTACTTCGTTCTTATCTCATTGGCAGATCCTTTCATGTGTCAGTTGATGGTGTCAAATCTTCGTCTAGGCCAATTAAAGCAGGTGTCCCACAAGGCGCTGTACTTTCACCACTTTTATATAATCTCTATACAGCAGATCTTCCAACTTCACCAAACTGCTTTTTCGCAACGTATGCCGATGATACCGCCTTTTTCACAACAAGTAGTTCACTTGCACAGTGCTACATCTATATGCAACGTCAACTAGACAGATTTCAGGAATGGGCCAGGCGCTGGAGAATTAAAGTAAATGCCGACAAAAGTTGCGCTGTCATTCACAGTAGAAGACGCATCCGCGCCCCTCGAAATCTAATATATGAGAACGCACACATTCCTCACGCCACGCATATGAAATATTTGGGTGTGACATTAGATCAGGGGCTCACGTTCGCCCCACACATCAAAGATATAAAGCAACGAGCATTACGAAAAATCTCGGCCTTGTACCAAATTTTTCGCTGCAGTTCAATCTCTCATGAGGTCCGCGTGCACATTTTCAAGATGATAGTCCTGTCCACACTTTCTTATGCATGTCCTGCCTGGCAACATGCTTCTAATAGCCATCTTCAAACACTTGAAAGTGTGCAAACGAGAGCCGGACGCATCATCACTGGTCACGACAGATATACTCGCAACAGCCAAATTCTGGAAGATTTAGAGCTGCCTCCTGTTCGAGAAGTTCTACGGCATCTCCATCATAAGTTCTGGCATACTTTACCAAGACATGTTAATCCAGCTATAGCCACCATTGGCACCGAATGCGCTCTACGGAATGTTTATCGCACGCCACGCATCTAGTATCTTTCCATAGCTCGTAATAACATTATCAGCTACTCTGCGACAGTTGCAGATGTAGACTTCCAGCCATAATAAAACAATAGTAATATCCAACTAGCCACCTGCACATCTATATATATTCTTTATGCCAAATTACTCATGGAGTCAGGGGCTTCGGCCCGATACTCTTCACACAACTTCAACATTACCGTGACCGTGACCGTGACCGATTGCTTCGAACTGGCCACCTGGAATCTCTAACCAGGTAAAAAAAATAGGGTATTCGTAGCTGGCGAAGAAAAATAACCAAGTCATTTAGTGTGTCCATCCCCAATTGTTATTTTATTCGCGATCTTCGTACATACGGTTGGAATACTTGCCTCTTTGGGGTTTAGGAAACAACCGTCGAATTGTATTTTCATACCTCCACGGAGGTTGACACTTTGATTTGGTCTTAACTGTCGACAACCTTGCTATTCTCTAGGCTTACGATTTATTTTGATACTCTCCTCTTCGGAGGTAGAGGTACCTGAAGAAAAAAAAATAGTTGACGACTTTGGCACTTATACCGGTGAACGATTACTTTCGTGCTCCCTCTCTGGAGGAAAGAGCACCTTAATAAACTCTAAACTTAGAGCTTTGCTCTAACACCAGAATATACACAGGGGCCGTCACTACCCCTTTTGTGGTAAGCTGGCGCCATCTCCCACCTTAGTAATAAAGATGGCTTCTCAGAAGCCAGCAGCAAAATCAGATAAAAAAGTACAATCATCCCGGATTCCAGGTCTCAGGGGCAAAATAACAAAACCAACGTACAAACCGGAAGATTTTCTAGTGCCTTTAGGCAAAAAGAAACAAGCAGCCGCCCCAGCGAAATTAAAATCCACTGCACTTAAGCAGCCCAGCGCTTCACAACCATCCGCTTCGAGTAAGGCTGAAGACATGGACTTCACGGTAGTAGGAACGCTGAAGCGACGAAGGTCGTCTTTAGCAAACACCAAGACAGAACACCTCACTAATAGTGTCTCCGAATATCCACCTCTTGCACTCAGTAATAAGTTCGAGGTTTTGGCCCCAGCACAATCAGATAATGCAAGTACTAGCACTAAAACTGCAACGACAAGTCAGCCACACAGTTTCAAGCCTCCTCCGATTTTCATCTACGGAATTAACAACACCTATACATTTATTAAGACCTTGTCCCGAGCATTGAAGGAGCCCCCTCTAGCTCAGCCAACTAAGGAGCGCATTCGGATTCAAGCGGCAAACAAAGATGACTACAATTCTATCAAGGCTTACTGCGATCAAACGAAAACTGAGTATGCCACAGGGGTAGCAAAAAACGAAAGGCCTATTAAGGTGGTTGTGCGAAAGCTGCCTATTGACACTGACTTAGACGATCTGAAGGATGAATTTATCCGACTGGGCTACAAACCAACAAGCGTTCATCAAATGTCTCGCAAAAGCAAGACAGATAACAAGAAAATACTAATGCCACTGTTTTTATTGCTCTGGAACGAAGTGCAGCTATTAAAGAGATCTATGCTATCAACAACCTACTTCATTACAAGGTCCAAATCGAACCATATAAGCCTCCCTCGGTGCTACAGTGTTACAGATGCCAACGCTTGGGGCATTCACAGGACAGCTGCCAAGCGCATCCGTGCTGTCTCAAATGTGGGCAATTTCATTTTACCCAGTCCTGCAGTAAATCTGACTCCTCCACACCCGCCACTTGCGCAAATTGTAAGGGAGATCACCCGGCAAATTACCGTGGATGTCCCGTATTCAAATCCTATTCTGAGGCTCTTAAATTGCCGGCACAGCAACCAAGAAAACTTCAAGCTAAAGCGGAGAAAACTGTCAACAAATCAGCAGCAGAGACAATTCCCGATCCCACTATTATTAATGTCCAACCTATGGCTACGGACAATGAAGACGCTGAAGCCCCTCCTGCTTCCCACATCCAACCAGCATCTGCCGAAAAACAGGAGAGCCCCAAAGAAGACCTGGACCTAAAGTCTATTCTTTCATTCCTCAAGGGGTTACATTTCCACAAAATCATAACGCATATTAAACGTGGTATTACCCGTTTCCGTCAAGCAGCAGATTCAGCTTCCAAGGCTGCAGCAGTAATAGAAACAATAGCAGAAATGGTTGACGATGGCTGTTTCTAACTCCAGCGTCCTACATCATACACTTATCCTTGCTACATGGAATGCAGATGGTCTCGAGGGGCAGAAACTAATGCTAATTAGATTTCTTACACACCATAGAGTTGATGTCATGTTTGTACAAGAAACACACTTTACAGCTCGGATCACTACTTGGCGACTACCCAATTATATGGTATATCGGCAGGATAGAGTCGGCAGACAGAAAGGAGGATTACTACTTATAATCAAAAAGGCTTTCCCAGTCAGGTTGGTTACAATACCACCCCTACTTACTTTGGAGGCACTTGCTGTTGAGCTAATAACTCCAGGCGTTCCATTAATATTGGTTACCGGGTACAGGTCCCCGGCCACACAACTAGAGCCCACAGACTTCGATGTCATCGCAAACTTAGGGCCAAAGGTCATTTTAGCTGGAGATCTTAATGCTAAACATGGAGAATGGAACTCAATTAAACCTAACGACGCTGGAGACGATTTACACCAATACCTCCTCACGTCCAACTTCAACATCAGTGCTCCGCCAGACCCAACTCATTATCCAAAGTTCGGCGGACAACCCGATGTGCTTGACGTCGCTCTTTGTAAAGACGTATCCTTTACTGTCCATCCTTATGTCATCTCAGATTTAGACTCTGACCATGATCCAGTCATTTTTCACGTATCACACCGCAGCATTGCCCATTCTGCCCCTATTTTTAAGCAAATAGAAACTGATTGGGATATCTTTAAACAAAAACTAAACACTATGATAGATCTCCGAGATCGGCCAGCTACCATTGAGGACATCGACCAAGCGGTTTCTCACATCACATTAGCACTTCGAACAGCAGAGGCAGCGAGCTCCACTACCAAAATCTCTCCAACACACACGGGACAATGTGACAGTCTACATCTGCAGATCTATCTCCATTTAAAACGTTGGGCTAGACGCCGATGGCAGCATACACTACATCCAGCATACAAAACATTATGGAATAAACTGCGTGCGAAACTCAAGATGCTCACACAGCGACAAAATCAACAGTACTGGGAAGATACCTTTCGAAATATCACACCAAATGATAGAAAAATATGGACATTCTCTAAATCCTTTCAGCGTGCTACAAATGCTTCCAGAGCTAGAGTTATTCAAGGCCAACAAGGACTGACTCAAGACCCACAGTCACAAGCGGATATTTTCGCTGACTCCCTGGAAGAACAGTTCCAGCCTAACAGATCACGTCTTGATCCCTATCTCAAACAGCACATCCGAACCACACTACATAGCCTAACTACACAAAACCCTATACATGACATCATCTTAGTTACACCTCGAGAAATAGAAAGACATATCAAATGTCTGCCGGCCAAGACAGCATCCGGACCCGACAGAATTCGATCTGATATCCTAAAACATCCAACCAGAAAACTACTGGTCTTCCTAACCTATTTATTTAATGCCATCTTTCACTTATGCTATTTCCCGAAGACCTGGAAGGAAGCTCGTATTATCACCATCCCCAAGCCCGGGAAGAATCCACTTCTCCCGGAAAACTATAGGCCAATAAGTCTTCTGTCACACCTAAGTAAACTCTTTGAACGTGTGTTTCTCTGGAGGCTGAAACAGCATGTAGCTACTAGAGACCTTCTACCATTTCATCAGTTCGGGTTTCGTGCACAACATAGCACTACTACACAACTCGTGCGAGTAGTGGATCATTTAACAACAGCTTTCAACAGAAAACAACACACCCTTGGGGTCTATCTGGATGTCTCAAAAGCCTTTGATAAAGTATGGTTAGCTGGACTTTTATATAAACTATACACGCAAGGTTTTTCAGATCGTCTTCTGCATTTACTGCGTTCCTACCTCATTGGCAGAAAATTCCATGTGTCTGTTGACGGGGTTAAATCCACGTCTAGACCTATTAAAGCAGGTGTTCCACAAGGCGCTGTACTTTCACCGCTTTTATATAATCTGTACACAGCAGATATCCCGACCTTACCCCATTGCTTTGTTGCAACATACGCCGACGATACTGCCTTTTTCACGACCAGTAGCTCACTTGCACAGTGTTACATATACATGCAACGCCAACTCATAGGTTTTCAAGAATGGGCAAGACGTTGGAGAATCAAAATAAATGCAGACAAAAGCTGTGCTGTCATCCATAGTCGGAGGCGCATCCGCGTCCATCGAAATCTAACCTATGAGAACACACGCATTCCTCATGCTACGCACGCAAAATATTTGGGTGTAACTTTAGATCGTGGTCTAACGTTTGCCGCACACATCAGAGACATAAAACAGAGAGCATTACGAAAAATCTCAGCGTTGTACCCCATCTTGCGCTGTAGCTCCCTTTCTCATGAGGTCCGAGCTCACATCTTCAAAATGATAATTCTGTCTACCATCTCTTATGCATGCCCTGCCTGGCAACATGCTTCACATAGTCACGTACAAACTCTCGAAAGTGTGCAAACTCGAGCTGGTCGTATAATCACTGGTCACGACAAATATACACGAAACAGCCAGATCCTGGAAGACTTAGAGCTACCCACTGTCAGAGACGTACTACGGCATCTCCACAATAAGTTCTGGCGTACTTTACCCAGACATATAAATCCAGCTATAGCTAATATCGGCACCGAATGCGCACTGCGGAACGTCCATCGAACACCACGCCTTTAAAATCTCTCCAGGACTGGTAAAGAATTCATAATCAGCTACTCTGCGACAGTTGCAGATGTAGTCTCCCATACATACCAAAACAATAGTAACATCCAACAAACCACCAGCACATCTTGATATATTCTTTCTAACATATTACTCATGGAGTCAGGGGCTCTGGCCCGATACTCTATACATAACCACAAAATTACCGTGACCGTGACCGTGACCGTGATTGCTTCGGAACTGGCCACCTGGAATCTCTAACCAGGTAAAAAAATAGGGTATTCGTAGCTGGCGAAGATAAATAACCAAGTCACTTAGGCCTTCCATCCCCCTTGGTATATTTTAGTCGCGATCTTCGTATATACGGTTGGATTACTTGCCTCTTTGAGGCTGAGGAAACAACCGTCGAATTATATTTAATACCTCCACGGAGGTTAACGCATCAACTTGATCTTTTCTGTTGACGACCTTGCTATTTCTCTTGGCTTAACGATTTATTTTGGTACTCTCCTCTTCGGAGGTAGAGGTAATTGAAGGAAGAAAATAGTTGAAGACTTTGGCACTTACACCGGCGAACGATTACGTTAGTGCTTCCTCTTTGGAGGAAAGAGCACCTTAATAATCTCTAAACTTAGAGCTTTGCTCTAAGACAAGACTATACACAGGGACCGTCACTAACCCTTTGTGGTAAGCTGGCGCCATCTCCTACGTTAACTATCAAGATGGCCTCTCAGAAGACACCGGTCAAATCTGAGAAAAAGGCACAATCAAACAAGAATCCTAGTATCAGGGGAAAAATAATACGAGCAACTTATAAACCTGAAGACTTTCTTCTGCCATTGGGTAAACCCAAGCAAACAAACGTTCCACCGAAGTCAAAATTGAAAGCTCTTACACATAAGCAGACAAGTGCTTCGCAACCACCAACGTCAAATAACACCGAAGATATGGACTTCACTGTCGTAGGGACACTAAAGCGACGTAGGTCGTCTTTGGACAATCTCAACAAAGCAGAAAAACAAATTAACAGCACTCAAGAATATCCTCCACTTCCCACCAGTAACAAGTTCGATGCTTTGTCCTCCGAACAAATAGATAATGGTAGACCCATCAATAACACTGCAGTGACGAACAAGGCCTCCATTTCCAAGCCGCCTCCAATCTTCATATACGGGATTACCAACACATATACATTTATAAAGACCCTGTCACGAGCATTGAAGGAGCCTCCCTTAGCACAGCCCAACAAAGAGCGCATTCGACTTCAAGCGGCTAACAAAGACGATTATAACTCTATTAAGACTTATTGTGAACAAACGAAGACTCAATATGCCACAGGAGTAGCAAAAACTGAAAGGCCCATTAAGGTAGTTGTTCGAAAACTGCCAATTGATACAGAATTAGATGACCTGAAAGAAGATCTTATCAGATTGGGCTACAAACCGACAAGCATCCATCAAATGTCCCGCAAAAGTAAGACGGATGGCCAGAAAATACTAATGCCATTATTCTTGGTTGCTTTGGAGAGAACTGCAGCTGTTAAAGAGATCTATGCAATTAACAACTTATTACATTACAAGGTCCAAATCAAACCTTATAAGCCTCCCTCAGTGCTACAATGTTATAGGTGCCAACGTTTGGGGCATTCGCAAGATACCTGCCAAGCCCATCCTCGGTGTCTCAAATGTGGGCAACTGCATTTTACACAGTCTTGCAGTAAACCAGATACATCCACACCCGCCACTTGTGCAAACTGTCAGGGAGATCACCCGGCAAATTACCGCGGTTGCCCGGTATTTAAATCGTACTCTGAGGCTCTAAAATTGCCGGCACAGCAGCCGAAGAAACATCCAGATAACACCAAGAAAAGTTCCCACGATCCATCAGATCAGGAAATTCCCACTATTGTCAATGTCCAACCTGTGGCTACGGATGGTGCTGATGCTAAAGCTTCCACTTCATCCCACACCGACTCAGCTTCTACTCAACAACACGAGAGCCCTAACGACGACCTGGATATAAAGTCCGTTCTTTCATTCCTCAAGGGCTTGCATTTCCGCAAAATATTAACACACATAAAACGTGGTATTACACGTTTCCGACAAGCTGCAGACTCAGCTTCCAAGGCTGCAGCAGTCATCGAAACAATAGCGGAAATGGTTGACGATGGCTGTTTCTAAATCCAGCGTCCTACAACACACACTTGTCCTCGCTACGTGGAATGCAGATGGTCTAGAGGGGCAGAAACAAATGCTGATTAGATTTCTCACACAACACAGAGTTGATGTCATGTTTATACAAGAAACACACTTTACAGCTCGGATCACTACTTGGAGACTACCAAATTACATTGTGTACCGACAGGATAGAGTGGGCAGACAGAAAGGAGGATTACTACTTATCATCAAAAAGGCATTCCCAGTCAAGTTGATTCCAATACCACCCCTACTTACTTTGGAGGCACTTGCTGTTCAATTAATAACTCCAGGTATTCCATTAATATTGGTTACCGGGTACAGGTCCCCGGCCACACAACTAGAGCCCACAGACTTCGATGTCATTTCTAACTTAGGGCCAAAAGTCATTTTAGCTGGAGATCTCAATGCTAAACATGGAGAATGGAATTCGATTACTCCAAACACTGCTGGAGATGATTTACATGAATATCTACTTACCTCCAACTTCATCATCAGTGCTCCACCTGACCCAACTCATTATCCAAAATTCGGCGGACAACCCGATGTTCTTGACGTTGCTCTTTGCAAAGATGTATCATTTAGTGTTCATCCTTATGTCATTTCGGATTTAGATTCTGACCACGATCCAGTCATTTTTCACGTCTCGCACCGCAGCATCGCTCATTCTGCCCCTATCTTCAAGCAAATAGAAACTGACTGGCATCTTTTCAAACAAGAACTAAACACTATGATCGATCTGCGAGATCGGCCCGCCACCATTGAGGACATCGACCAAGCGGTCTCTCACGTCACGTTAGCACTTCGCACAGCAGAGGCAGCGAGCTCCACCTGCATAATCTTTCCAACGCAAACCAGTCAATGTGACAGTTTCCACCTACAACTCTATATTCATCTAAAACGTTGGGCTAGACGTCGATGGCAGCATACACTACATCCAGCATACAAAACGCTGTGGAACAAACTGCGTACAAAGCTCAAGTTACTGACAACGCGACATAATCAACAATATTGGGAACATACTTTTCAAAATGTCACAGTAAATGACCGTAAAATTTCGACATACTGCAAATCATTTCAACGTGCTACAAATGCTTCCAAAGCAAGAGTCATACAAGGACCTCAAGGACTGACACAAGATCCTCAGTCGCAAGCGAACAATTTCGCTGACTCTCTGGAAGAACAGTTCCAGCCTAACAGAGCACGCCTCGATCCCTACCTCAAACAGCACATCCGAACCACACTATATAGCATAAGGACACAAAACCCAACACATGACATCACCATAGTAACACCTCGGGAAATAGAAAGACACCTAAAATGTCTGCCAGGAAAGACAGCATCTGGGCCTGATGGGATTCGATCTGAGATCCTAAAACATTCAACTAGAAAACTGCTGGTCTTTTTAACCTATTTATTTAACGCCATATTTCAATTATGTTACTACCCCAAGACCTGGAAGGAAGCTCGTGTCATCACCATCCTCAAACCTGGAAAGAATCCACTGCTCCCGGAAAACTATAGACCGATAAGTCTTCTGTCGCACTTGAGTAAACTCTTTGAACGTGTGTTACTCTCGAGGCTGAAAGAACATGTACTTAATAGAGACCTCCTACCTTTCCATCAGTTTGGGTTTCGTGCCCAACATAGCACTACTACCCAACTCGTACGAGTGGTGGACCACTTAACAGCGGCTTTTAACAGGAAACAACACACTCTTGGAGTCTACCTAGATGTCTCAAAAGCCTTTGATAAAGTCTGGTTATCAGGACTATTATATAAGATATACACTCAAGGTTTTCCGGATCGTCTTCTACTCTTACTTCATTCATATCTCATTGGCAGAAAATTTCATGTGTCTGTTGACGGTGTCAAATCCACGTCTAGATCTATCAAAGCAGGTGTTCCACAGGGCGCTGTACTTTCACCGCTCTTATATAATCTATACAAGGCAGATCTCCCGACTTTACCGCATTGCTTTTTCGCAACATATGCTGATGATACTGCCTTTTTCACGACCAGCAGCTTACTTGCGCAATGTTACATCTACATGCAACGACAACTAAACAGTTTTCAGGAATGGGCAAGACGTTGGAGGATTAACATCAATGCAGGCAAAAGCTGTGCTATCATTCACAGTAAGAGACGCATCCGTGTTCCACGAAATTTAATCTACGAGAATGCTCGTATTCCTCACGCTCTGCAAGCCAAATATTTGGGTGTAACCTTAGACCGTGGTTTAACGTTCGCCGCTCACATCAGGGACATCAAACAAAGGGCCTTACGAAAAATTTCAGCATTATACCCCATCTTTCGCTGCAGTTCACTTTCCCATGAGGTGCGAGTTCACATCTTCAAGATGATAGTCCTATCTACAATCTCTTATGCATGCCCTGCCTGGCAACATGCTTCACCAAGTCATATACAAACACTCGAAAGTGTACAAACTCGGGCTGGTCGTATAATCACTGGTCACGACAGATACACACGAAACAGTCAGATTCTGGATGATTTAGAGCTACCCACTGTTAGAGAAGTTCTACGGCATTTGCAAAGTAAGTTCTGGCGTACTTTACCCAGACATATTAATCCCGCCATAGCTAACATCGGCACTGAATGCACTCTCCGGAACGTCCATCGTACGCCACGTCTTTAATATCTTTCCAGAACTCGTAATGCACTCATAATCAGCTACTCTGCGACAGTTGCAGACGTAGACTTCCATCCATAACAAAACAATAGTAAATTTCCAACTAACTACCAGCATATCTATATATATGTTTATACAGTCCTACTCATGGAGTCAGGGGCTTCGGCCCGATACTCTATACAAAACTACAACATTACCGTGACCGTGACCGTGATTGCTTCATGAACTGGCCACCTGGAATCTCTAACCAGGTAAAAAAATAGGGTATCCGTAGCTGGCGGAGAAAAATAAACAAGTCATTTAGGTTTTCTATCCCCCTTGGTTGAATTTTATTCGCGAACATCTTGCATACGGTTGGATTACTTACCTCATCGAGGTAAAGGAAACAACCGTCGAATTGTTTTGTGCCTCTACGGAGGCGGACACAATAAATTGATCTTATCTTTAGACGACCTTGCTATTTTTAGGCTTAACGAATTATTTTGATACTCTCCTCTTCGGAGGCATAGGTAGTTGAACAAACCAGTTGACGACTCAGGCATCTCTACCGGCTAACGATTACTTTTTTGTGCTTCCTGTTCGGAGGAAAAGCCATAGTATTATTAAAGTGCAACCTTAGAGCAGCGCTCTAAGAACATATCTTTTCCTAAGTACTCCACTACCCTCCTTAGTGGTAAGCTGGCGCCATCTCCCACTTACGCTATCAAGATGGCTTCTCAGAAGCCCCCAGTCAAGACAGAGAAGAAAACACAATCTTCCAAAAATCCTAGTATCAGGGGCAAAATAATAAGATCAACGTATAAACCGGAAGATTTTCTTCTGCCTTTAGGCAAGAAGAAGCAATCAACCGTTCCAGCGAAGCAAAAAGTGAAAACGACAACTACACTTAAACAGTCAAGTGATTCGCAGCCATCAACGTCCAATAACACTGACGATATGGATTTCACAGTGGTGGGAACACTCAAGCGACGAAGGTCTTCTTTGGAGAACCTCAACAAGGCAGAAAAACTAATTAATAGCACCCACGAATATCCACCTCTTCCCACCAGTAATAGGTTCGATATTTTGTCACCTGAACAAGCAGATAATACTAGTACCAGCAACAACAATGCACCGACTAACAAGCTCTCCAGTTACAGGCCGCCTCCGATTTTCATATACGGAATAACGAACACATATACATTTATAAAGACCTTGTCGCGAGCATTGAAGGAGCCTCCCTTAGCTCAGCCCAATAAGGAGCGCATCCGAATTCAAGCGGCTACCAAAGATGACTATAACGCTATCAAAGCTTATTGTGAGCAAACAAAAACTGAATATGCCACAGGAGTAGCAAAAAATGAAAGGCCCATAAAGGTAGTTGTTCGTAAACTGCCTATTGACACCGAATTAGATGACCTGAAGGAAGAACTTACCCGATTAGGCTTCAAGCCAATAAGTGTCCACCAAATGTCTCGCAAAAGCAAGACTGATGATAAGAAAATAATGATGCCACTGTTCTTGGTAGCTTTGGAGAGAACTGCAGCTGTTAAAGAAATATATGCAATTACTAACTTGATGTACTACAAGGTCCAGATCGAACCCTATAAGCCTCCTTCAGTGCTGCAATGTTACAGGTGCCAACGCATGGGGCATTCTCGAGATACCTGCCAAGCTCACCCGAGGTGTCTCAAATGTGGACAACTGCATTTCACACAGTCTTGCAGTAAACCAGACACATCAACACTCGCCACTTGTGCAAATTGTCAGGGGGATCACCCGGCAAATTACCGTGGTTGCCCGGTATTTAAGTCTTACTCTGAAGCACTAAAATTACCGGCACAGCAGCCCAAGAACCACCCAGAAGCACCCAAGAAAAATTTACAAGAACCAACGACAGAGAAAACCTCCATTCCCACTTCTATTAATAACCAGCCAATGACTACAGATAATGATCCTGAAGCTCCCATTTCTTCCAACATCGAGTCAACTTCTGCACTCAATCAAGGGAACTCTAAAGAAGATCTGGACTTAAAGTCCATTCTTTCCTTCCTCAAGGAATTACCTTTCCGTAAAATAATAACTCATATTAAACGTGGGATTACACGATTCCGACAAGCAGTCGATTCAGCTTCTAAGGCTGCAGTTGTAATAGAAACTATAGCGGAAATGGTTGACGATGGCTGCTTCTAAATCCAAGGTTCTCCATCACTCCCTTATTCTTGCTACGTGGAATGCAGATGGTCTTGAAGGGCAGAAACACCTTCTTATTAGATTTCTCATCCAACATAAAGTTGATATTATGTTTGTACAAGAAACGCATTTTACTGCTCGAATCACTAGCTGGCGCTTACCTAACTACATTGTGTACAGACAGGATAGAGTGGGTAGACAGAAAGGAGGATTGTTACTTATCATCAAAAAGTCATTCCCAGTGAGGTTGATTACAATACCACCCCTACTAACTTTGGAGGCCCTTGCTGTTGAGCTAATAACTCCAGGCATTCCACTAATATTGGTCACTGGGTACAGGTACCCAGCCACGCAACTAGAGCCCACAGACTTTGATATCATAGCTAGCTTAGGACCAAAAGTCATCTTGGCTGGAGATCTTAATGCTAAACATGGTGAATGGCACTCAATTAAACCTAACAACGCAGGGGACGCCTTACACCAATATATCCTAACGTCTAATTTCGTTATGAGTGCTCCACGAGACCCGACTTATCATCCAAAATTCGGTGGTCAACCCGATGTTCTTGATGTCGCTATTTGCAAAGATGTATCCTTTACTGTACATCCCTATGTCATCTCGGATTTAGACTCTGATCATGATCCTGTCATTTTCCACGTTTCACACCGCAGCCTCGTACATACCAGCCCTCTCATCAAAACAACAGAAACTGATTGGGATGTATTTAAACAGGAATTAAACAATATGATCGATCTACGAGATAGACCAGCCACTATTGAGGACATCGAACAAGCAGTTTCTCACGTCACCTTCGCACTTCGTACTGCAGAGGCAGCGAGCACCACCATCAAAATCTCTTCCACCCAAACCGGTCAATGCGACAGCTTTCATCTACAACTGTATATCCATCTAAAACGCTGGGCTCGGCGTCGATGGCAGCACACACTACATCCAGCATATAAGACACTCTGGAACAAACTGCGTACAAAGCTCAAGATACTGACTATGCGACAAAACCAACAATACTGGGAAGACACTTTTCGAAATGTTACAGTAAATGATCACAAAATCTGGACGTACTCCAAAGCATTCCAACGTACTACAAACGCTTCAAAAGCTAGAGTAGTTCACGGACCTCAAGGACTGACTCAAGACCCTCAGTCGCAAGCGGATATTTTCGCCGACTCTTTGGAAAAGCAGTTCCAGCCCAACAGAGCTATTCTCGATCCTTATTTCCAACAGCACATTCGAACCACCTTATATGCCATAAGTAAACAAAACCCCACAGATGATATCACTTTAGTAACACCTCGGGAAATAGAAAGACATATCAAACGTCTGCCGGCAAGGACAGCATCTGGGCCTGATGGGATTCGAACTGAGATACTGAAACACCCAACAAGGAAATTACTGGTCTTCTTAACTTATTTATTTAATGCCATCCTTCAACTATGCTACTTCCCAAAGACCTGGAAGGAAGCTCGAATCATTACCATACCCAAACCTGGAAAAAATCCGCTGCTCCCGGAAAACTATAGGCCAATCAGTCTTTTGTCACACTTAAGTAAATTATTTGAGCGTGTGTTACTCTGGAGGCTAAGACAGCATGTACTCAATAACAATCTCATACCATCCCATCAGTTTGGGTTTCGTGCACAACATAGTACTACTACGCAACTCGTACGCGTAGTAGATCACTTAACAGTGGCTTTCAACAGAAAACAACACACCCTTGGAGTATACCTGGATGTCTCCAAAGCATTTGATAAAGTCTGGTTAGCAGGGCTATTATATAAACTATACACCCAGGGTCTTCCAGATCGTCTTCTGCATTTACTTCGTTCTTACCTGATTGGCAGAGAATTTCATGTGTCTGTTGACGGTGTCAAATCCTCCTCTAGGACTATCAAAGCAGGTGTTCCACAGGGTGCTGTACTTTCACCTCTTTTATATACTCTGTATACAGCAGATCTTCCGACCCTACCACATTGCTTTCTCGCAACGTATGCCGATGATACTGCATTTTTTACAACCAGTAGCTCTCTTGCTCAATGCTACATCTATATGCAAAGACAACTAACAAGTTTTCAGGAATGGGCAAGACGTTGGAGGATTAAAGTAAATACAGACAAAAGTTGTGCTGTCATCCACAGCCGACGACGCATCCGCGTCCCTCGATACCTTATCTATGAGAACGCACATATTCCTCACGCCACCCACGCCAAATACCTGGGAGTGACCTTAGACCGTGGGCTAACTTTCGCCGCACATATCAGCAACATCAAGCAAAGAGCTTTACGAGAAATCTCAGCGTTATATCCCATCTTCCGCTGCAGTTCCATTTCTCATGAGGTCCGCGTTCACATACTTAAGATGATAGTTCTGTCCACCCTCACATATGCATGCCCTGCTTGGCAACACGCTTCATACAGTCTCCTTCGAACACTTGAAAGTGTGCAAACTAGAGCTGGTCGTATAATCACTGGTCACGACAGATATACCCGAAACAGACAAATTCTGGAAGATTTGGAACTTCCTACTGTTAGTTAACTACTGAGACATCTTCACAGTAAGTTCTGGCGTACTTTACCCAGACACATTAATCCAGCAATAGCTAACATCGGCACCAAATTCGCTCTACGAAATGTCTATCGCACGCCACGCATTTAATCTTTCCAGCGATCGCACTGATATCATCATCTGCTACTCTGCGACAGTTGCCGATGTAGTCTACCACGCCTAACAAAACAATAGTACTACCCAACAAACCACCTGCACATGTTGCATATATCTATTATACCATCTAACTCATGGAGTCAGGGGCCCGATACTCTACTCAAAACTTGAAAATTACCGTGACCGTGACCGTGACCGTGATTGCTTCATACTTAGCAGCTTGACGTACCATACGTCACAAGCTGATTTTTGAACCAAGCCTAGCCTAGCTGGGAAGTGTTAACGTGCTTTCTATGACATTGTGTTGCATACGCACAATCGAGGCCAGCACGCATACGCTCTCACTGGGATTGACAGTGCTTCTCAGTACTGGAGGGTGAGACTTATTTATCATCTCTGTCATCAGGATAACTCGATCATAGTTTGAGTTTCTAATCGTGATTCAATCCACTCGAGTGCCTATTGCATTTCTTTGGGATATTACTGGTCCGAGAGACCATGCATCGTTGGCCTCCGGTAGTTAAGGGCCCAGACCCGCCACCTCCGGGGGATAAGGGGAGGGATCCCCGTCAACAGCGCCGTAGTAGATAGCTTTCTGAAAGCAGTATCGGATCCGTTGAAAAGCGCTCTCGCTCTAAATCACCTCACTATGTTGCTCCATCTACCAGCATTGAGGAACCTATGCAATGTTCGTCTAATGCAACTTCTGAAAACAATCCAGGAACTAAAAACCTAATTCCTCCACGTTTACCAGTTTATTCATTTCTATTGACGGATTTCGATAACAAATACAACAATTCTCGGCTTATTTTCAACCAAATAGTTAAGTACCTTCCTAGAGCTAGCATCAAGCAAATAGTCTTCACCAAGAATGGTGTCATTATCCGATCAGAGGATGAGAACTTTGGAACTACATTACGAAACAAGGCTAGCTATGAAATCTTTGGAAAAAATGCCAAGCTGAAACAGCTTACCAGTAAAATTAAGCAAACACCCCCGCCACCAAAGACTCCAATGTTATCTGTTGTTATCCGTGGGGTTCTACCGGAAATCACTGATTCAGAAGTAATGGAAGAGCTTACAAGCTGAAGGCATTCCTGTCGACAAATGCATTCGCATCAGAAATCAAACGGGACCTACATACATGGTTCGTGTGCTAACCTCCAACAAATCGTCTATTGATACCCTCCTTCAAGAGGGAGCGTACATCTTTAAGAAAAGGCACAGAGTCGAACCATCACGTACTAATTCACCCCTGCCTATTCGATGCGAACGATGTCAGACTTACAACTCGCACGTGACAGCAAAATGTCCTAACATCCCTAAGTGTGGTTACTGTGCTGAACAGCACGAGACTAAAGACTGTCCAAATCACCAAAAGCCTGCTCACTGCTCTGTATGTCCTGGGTCACACCCTACATACAGCTACAAATGTAAAGCTAAGCCAGCCCCACCAGCAGATCGTCCTGAACTCACAGTGCCATTGCGTACAACTGATCCACCAGTCCAAGCCGACCAATCAATCACTTCCGGTCTTACAGTTGAAAATTTTCTTCGATATTTCACGCTTGTTCTACAAAATATTTTTCCTTTTCAAAGACAATTCATTCTTGAACATGTCATTGCTGCCGCCACGAGCATTTTTCATATCAATCTGTATGCCACATATTCAGGGAATTATGTACACTTTCACATATCTCCGAGAGAAACTGCTGTCTAAGCCGATAGCTTACTACATTATCATGGGTTTGGCCTTCTTATTTATGAACATACGGTCATTGCCGCAACATAAAGCTCTTTTTGAACATCTGCTCTTAGAAGAAAATATTGATGTTTTCGCTTTGAATGAAACTGCTTTAAAACCAAGAATGCCATCACGATTTCCACGGTATCAACTCATGCGCTATGACTTTTCACAAGATAATGTACGAGCGCAAGGTGGAGTGGCAATTGGCATAAATAATAAATTATCTTACCGACAGCATCAGACTCGGGTTCCCTACAGACTTCCTGAACATCTTACAGCAACTATCTATCTACCTAACATAGCAATTACGATAGCAACAATATATGTACGTCCCGGACACGTGATACCACTCGAGTATTTCACACATTTGTTTCAAACATATAAGCATCTTCTGATACTAGCAGACATCAATATCCATAGCCGTTCCGAGAGGGAAAAGACTCAGTTTGCAGACCATATAGCACTTTCCTTACATGGTCACATATATCCCCTTCCGAAGCACACCAGACCAAGTAGCCAAACTACACCGGATGTTGTTCTTTCTACCACTTCACTCATAGACAGGTGTAATATCGAAGTCCTGGATTGCATAGGTAGCGACCATTTACCGGTGAAAATCACGGTCAACGATGTACGTAAAAACGTTTCTCCGACAGCAGCCGAACGTACCATATATTTGTATGACAAAACTAACTGGCATAAATATCGCTCGGATATTGACGCTGCATTAGAAACTATACTACCACCGGATACAGAGGAGAGTCTAAACACAACCATAACCACACTCACGCAGGTCATTGCTACAAGCGCACATGACAACATTCCCACTTATCACGGTAAAACATATCAGCCTGTTTTGCCTCCGCAATATTTGCACTTAGTACGAAAATCTCGGCATTATTATAGACAATATGAGCGCACTCATAACCCTGAATATCTAACACAGGCACGTAGATGGCAAAGAACTGTGCACAATTATATTGTCGCCCATAAACGCTTGACGTGGCACAAAACATGCAGTCAGTTGAATGAAGAAATTCATCCCACACGATATTGGAAAAAGTTTCATCAGTTGACCGGACAGCAAACAACAACAAGATATCCACTGTTCCAAAACAACGAACCTTTGCATTCAGATCAGGCTAAAGCCGACGCATTTGCCTCTCATTTACAAACTGTGTTCACTCCGCCCGTCGGTCAACATGACGATAGTCCCAGATTCTCAGAAACTACCATCGCTCACCTATTACAGCCGTCAACTACTCACACCTTAGATGAGAATCAACCGTTAATATTTTCTATCACCCATGACGAAATACAGACGAGTATCAAAGGAAAACGCAACACAGCGCCTGGTTTTGATAAAATATCCTACCGACTTATCAAAGAATGCTCAGTAAAGTTTTTTATTCTTCTCGCAGCTATTTATACTTTTATTCTCCGCACGGGATATTACCCAGTTGAATGGAAAGTCTCTAAAGTTTGTATGTTTCTAAAACCGAAAAAGCCGCCACATTCTGTCAGTTCGTATAGGCCAATACAACTGACTGCGACACTGGGGAAAGTATTGGAAAAAATTCTTGTAAAACGCTTACATCAATATCTGCATGATCGTCAACTCCTTCCAATTTTCCAGACCGGTTTTCGACCATCATACAGTATTAATGACCAGTTGCTTCGCTTGACGACCACTCTCGTTAACCAATATAATAGATCGCTCCCATCTTGTTTAATTTTAATGGATCTAGAGAAAGCATTCGATCGAATTTGGCATTACGGTCTATTTTACAAATTGCTTAAATTTGGACTACCACTTACATATGTTAGAGTAATTTTCTCATTCATACTGAATCGAATCGCATATGTATGTATCAACAATACCATCTCCCATCCCATCTTTCCATACACGGGAGTACCTCAAGGGTCCAGCTTGTCTCCTCTTCTATACATTTTGTACGCATCAGACGTGCCAGTACCTGCTCCTCCAACTTACTTATTCCAATATGCTGATGATACTGCTTTCCTAACTCTCGGAAGAACTATACAACACATTAATAGAAGCTTACAACTCACAGTTAATCAATTTCTTGCGTGGTGTACGAAATGGAAACTTACTGTAAATGAGGAGAAAACGCAAACACTTGTCATCATGCCACCTAAATGCCGAAGTAAAGTTCACCGCAACCCTAACCTGCTTGATATCACTGTTGGAACACACCGATTAAAACCGACTAACTCAGTGACATATTTAGGAATAACATACGATAACAAACTACAATGGACTGCTCATTTCCAGAAACTTATGCTCAAAGCAAAAAACAGGTTACAATTGCTTCGCAGACTCGTAGGACAGCATTGGGGGCTAAATTCAAGGCTGCTTATTAACACTTATAAAGCGTTCATGCGTAGCATACTTACATTCGGACATATTGCTTGGTCCCCAGCACAGTCTAGATTCTACAATAGGCTCGAAATTATGGAGCGCCATGCAGTGCGCTTAGCATACCGAATCAAATTACCATATCCTAACCAAGAACTATACAATCGAATAGACTTTCCACCACTTGTAGAACATATTTCACTCTTACGTAAACGATACATAGCCAAATGCCTAGAATCTCATAAAGATATTTTTCTTGACACAATATTCATAGACTCAGAGCAGGATTCCACTTTCAAATATTGTCATACACCGTTAAGCATCTTGATCACACTTCACGTAAACAACCTTCCCATGGATCACTTTCATCGCAGATTCTTTCAACGTCAAATCATTCATCAAGTCATCCCTCATCTTTTTCCATAGCTGCACAGTTCTTCCTCAACAATAATCTGGGCTCCCCATGTCTACATCAGTCTTGAGCCGCCCCAAGACAGAAGCCTAACATGCATTCGTTTATATTAACCATTTCATTGTGTTGTGGCGTATAATGCACTTTCATCTCATCAATCATGCTAATATATTTATAAAAATCTAATTATTTTCAACATATAATATTATATCCTTTCAGTTTATCTTATTATTTTTCTCGCTTATTCCTTGTTTATAACTTTTCTCATGTTATATCTTTCGCAATGCTCAGTATCTTAATGTTTATTATATGTGTTCATGCATATTGTTCTATTAAGCACTTTTGGTAGTACTTGTTTCATTTTGCACGTATAGTTTTCTTTATATCACATTGTACAACTATTATTATTTATGTTTGCACTTGTTTACAGCACATCACATGCCGAGAGAGAGGGCGTAACCCTCTAGTGGCAGTTCCATATGAAAATAATTGATGATTAATACCAATGGAATGAATTATGCCCTATAAATAAATAAATACTACACCAAAAAAAAATCCTAAAAGAAAAAACCCATTCCTTGTTCAACCTAAAATCTTCCTCTCAAAAAAAAAAAAAAAAAAAAAAACAATCTCAAAAACACATCTTTACCTTTGAGCAGAACCCAGCCTCTCTTATAGCTGTTAATCTGTTAGGTAGGACCAGGTGTAGCATACGCACTTGTGAGCATCACAGACATACGCTATTTAGAGGACTGACGAAAGTTGACACTTTCGGAGGGTCGCTTATATTTTTGGAATATTATCATTATTATCATCTTTTCTCATCACTTTATCATCGCTTCATCAAACGGATAGATTGTGCTGGTCTTTGGACCGATGCACAAGAACCTACCACCATACGTGGGGCCACCGGCTCCAGGTTCTTCTCCACTAGAACGTGAAACTTTGTCTCGTTCCGGTCGTACCAGGCACCTATCATGGGGCAGTCAAACCAGTTCGCGAGCAACTAGACCCAGAGATCGAACTGATTCTGGTGATTCCGCTCATTCAAGTAAACGACCCCGTGACAGATCTCGATCTCCTGTAGCAACTAACATGGACTCGGCAATGGACACTGCTTCTGGCTCAGGTTCAAATTTCTATGCAGCTAAAGAACCAATCTTCTCTTTTTTGCTCACCGATTTTGACAACAAATATACTCATCCTAAGATGGTATTCCTACAAATAAACAAGTATCTACCTAGAGCCAGTATCGAGAATATTGTTAAAACTAGAAATGGCTTTATCATCCGCTCAAAAGACTCGAACTTTGGTATCACACTTCGGAACAAAGCGTCATACGAGATCTTTGGCAAAACGGCTAAATTAACCAAACAAGCTGATCGAAAGACAAAACAACCGCCTCCTCCACGAAAACCACCCATGTTTTCCGTTGTTATCCGTGGAGTAATACCTGAAATCAGCGATGAAGAAGTTCTTGAAGAACTCAAACAAGAAGGCATTGAAGTCAACAAATGCATTCGTATTAAAAATAACAATGGTCCTACTTACATGGTACGCGTTTTGTCCCAAGATCAGACAACACTTGACTATTTGTTAGCACATGGAGCTCCTATCTATAAGAAACTCCATAGAGTCGAGCCTTCCAAGACACCGGGACCTTTGCCAATTCGGTGTGAGAAATGTCAAACTTATAACTCACACTTTACTCGCCAGTGCCCAAATCCATCTAAATGTGGCTACTGTGGTGAATCTCACGACACAAAAGCTTGCAAAAATCAGCAACAACAGCCACACTGCTGTACTTGCAAAGAAAATCATCCAACATATAGCTACCGCTGTAAGGGCAAACCTCAGGCACAACCGGAACGTCCAGAACTGACAGTGCCAGTACAAAGTTTTGACAAAGCCACACCACCCTCACAATCTGTTGCTCAACCTCTCACTGTCGAAGATCTTCTACGTTATATCACCATTGTACTACAAAATGCTTTTCCTTTCCAACGGGAGCATATTCTTCGTGTAGCCATATCAACAGCTAAATCTTTGTTCAATCTTAACTTTACTGCTACATATTCAGGATCTTTCGTTCACTTCCATATCGCACCTCTAGAGACAGAAGTCTAAAACCAATATGGCGGTATACATTATGGCTCTTACTTTACTATTCGTTAACATCAGATCATTTCAACAACACAAAATCCTTCTAGAACCTCTTCTGTTAGAAGAAAAAATTGATATCGTAGCTCTCAACGAAACAGCTTTAAAACCAGCGTCTTCTGCACGACTTTCTGGTTACCAACTTCAACGCTGTGACTACCAAGATGTACGAGCACGCGCTCAAGGAGGGGTGTTGATTGGCTTTTCTCCCAAACGTCCTTATAGACAATACAATCCTACTGCATTTGCAAACCTTCCTGAACATCTCTTATTCTCTATATACTACCCTTCTTTTACTGTTAATGTAGCTACCATATATATACGGCCTGGCCACCCAATACCTTTCACCTTTTTCGATTATATAGCCCATAACTTTAAAAACATAATCATCATGGCTGATATAAATATTCATAGCAGAAGTGCAAGGGAGAAACAACGGTTTATAGACTTTGTTTCAACTACACTACAACTTCACATTCATAATCTCCCTGGTCCTACCCGACCAGCCAGCCAAACCACCCCGGATGTAGTGATTACGTCTCTCGCACTTATAAATGACTGTGAGTTGAAAGTTCTTGATACGATTGGAAGCGATCACTGCCCAATCAAACTAACCATCAAGAAGACTCGACCATCTTTACAAAAGCTAGAACCACAACTTATCCACCGTTATGATAAAGCTGATTGGCCTCAATTTCGGCAGACCGTAAATAACCGTGTTTCCACTTTTCAACCGCCAACTTCAGAAACCGAAATGTACAATGTTGTAAACCACATCACAGATGCTTTACATACTGGTGCTCAACAAGCTATTCCAGTGGAGAAAATTTATCCATCTAAGCCAAAATTGCCTCCACAATATCTTTCTCTAATACAAAAATCACGCCAACAATTTCGAGAATATAAACAAACCGGCAACCAAGAATGTCTCCGTCAACACAGACAATGGCAAAGAACTGTTACAAATTATCTTATAGCATATAAACGTCGCAACTGGATCAGCGCATGTAATAAACTAAACGATGAAGCCTCACCAAACCGATATTGGAAAACCTTTCATAGACTCACAGGAAAAAGCACTAAAATATCATACCCTCTGTTCGACAATGATGTCCCTCTTTTTACCGACCAAAATAAGGCTAACGCATTCGCAACACAATTACAATCGGTCTTTACGCCTGCAATGTCATATATTTCTCATAACCGTACAGATTTGTCTACTATCCCAGCTCTTCAACCATCACTCTCACACGTCATAGATAACGACCATCCTCTTACAGCACCAATCACTACTCACGAACTTCAACGCGCACTTCGTAAGAAACGAAACACTGCACCAGGCATCGATCATGTTTCCTACCGGCTCCTAAAAGAAGCTCCACTCACTTTACTTACACTACTTGTTGCTCTCTATAACTTCATTCTGCGCACCGGCTTTTACCCAATGGATTGGAAGGTATCCAAGATTTGCATGTTTCTTAAGCCTCATAAACCAGCGCACTCTGTGTCTTCTTACCGCCCAATACAACTGACAACAGTGTTCAGTAAACTGTTTGAGAAAATTCTTGTCCATCGGCTCCATTTACATATTCAAGAACATAACTTACTGCCCATACACCAAGCAGGTTTTCGACCAGGTTTTTCCATTAACGACCAGTTACTTCGACTGTCTACACTAATAACGAACCAATATAACAAGGCCTTTCCATCTTGCCTTGTATTAATGGACCTTGAAAAGGCTTTCGATAAAGTGTGGCATTATGGGATTATACAAAAATTACAGAAACTAAACCTCCCTATCTGCTACTTACGTTTCATATATTCATTTTTAACTAATCGAATAGGATATGTATACATAGGGTCTGCCATCTCACATCCCATTTTTCCATATTGTGGCGTTCCACAGGGCTCTGCCCTCAGTCCACTCTTATATATACTGTATGCCTCTGATATACCTAAACCTATGCAAAACGTGTACTTATTTCAATATGCCGATGACACGGCCTTTCTAGCTCTTGGCAAAACTATGCATCAGATTAGCACGAGATTACAATCCACTCTCAGTGAATTTATGCAATGGTGTCAAACTTGGAAACTTACCATCAATAGCGATAAAACACAAGCGTTAGTCTTTTTACCTCCGAAACGCCGCTCCAAGGTTCATCGCAATCCGCGAACCCTCAAAGTCACGCTTAATGAACATTCTCTGCAAATAACATCTACGGCAACATATCTCGGGGTAGTATTCGACACAAAACTCAACTGGAAGGCTCATCTTGAAAAAATATCACAAAAGGCTAATATACGGCTCAACCTTCTACGTCGGCTAACTGGAACTACTTGGGGATTAAACGCCCCATTGCTACTAAATACATATAAAATGTTCCTTAGACCTATCTTAACGTTTGGTCACATTGCTTGGTGCAATGCTCCAACAAAGTTCTACGACCGTTTATCGATATTGGAACGCCATGCCATCCGACTTGCATATCGTATAAAGTTACCATATCCGAACTTCCTGACATATGAACATATCAATTTCCCTCACCTTATTCAACATATTGCCGACCTTCGTTTGAAATACATACTATCCCGCCTATCAGACTCCCATCCATTACTTCTTGACACTTTACAAGCTGATGCCGAAACTGACGCACCGTATAAATATTTACATTCAGCATTAAATATTCTTCTCACGTTATATCTAAAAACCACCCATCCTACAGCTGAAGAACACGACATCTTTAATATATATCATATACCCGATCATCTTCCTCATTTGTTTCCATTGTAGCACAATGTCTAACTTCAATATTAACCTTGGGCTGCCCCCTTGTTTCCATCAGTCTCGAGTCGCCCCGAGACAGAAGAACTAACCTGCATTCGTATACCTAACACTGTGTTTGTAACTGTGGCGTGTATGCACTGCATTTCATTTTACATCATCATCTTTATTTCATAAAAGCACAACACATTGTTTCTATTAAAAAAAAAAAATCTGTTTATACCTGCACCATTTAGATGTTCGTTGCTTTCTTCTATGCACATTTCTCTTTATTCAGTTATCTAATATATTTTGTTTATTGTAATTTTTCAGCACTGTTTGTTTATAAAACTACTCTTAGACCATCCTACATGATTTAATCCGTCAATGTTGTAAATACTGTGCCAAAGAGAGGGCGTAACCCTCTAATGGCTAGGGTTAGGAGACATACTGCACAAGCATTTATTCTTTCGGAATTACTAATTGATGAATAAAGCACAACCACCAATCCCTAACCCTATTAAAAAAAAAAAAAAAAAACAATCTCAAAAAGAATTACTTTGCTGCATTGTTATTTTATTTTGAATTTTTAGAGAGGCAAACATGGGTAATTTAAGCCCTTGCCTTCAAAAGAAATATGAAATGAGGTGGTTACTGTTCAGAGTTGCCGACATGTACGATAATTATACAATCATACGATGATTTTGAACCCTGTACGATGTACGATAGCTGCTGTACGATAATAGGAAAATATACGATAATTTAACAAAGTCCTGTAAGAAGCATATACCTGATCCCACCTGTAATGAAACCGGGGACCACTACCATCCACACAGGAAACTAATCAAGAAGGGGTAATTACTAGCTACTTAATTTAGATATGATTTAACTGTAAACATAAAATGTGTTATACAGAGTCGTTTTGACGTACAATTATTGTCATACTAAAGCCCTAACAACTACAGGAAACATATGTTGGTCAAACTATTTAGTATGACACCAATCACGTGTCAGAACGACTCTGCTTAAGGCCCGTAAAGTGTTGAAGAAGAATCATTTTTTTCTGGTGGTAAAGAATTAAGCTTCGATCTTGTTTCCTATGCAGATTGTTAAATGTAGTTATAACCGTAATGGTTCATGTTGGATTCTTGTTAATAATAATAAAGCTTGATATTGAGACTGGAAACAAAGGAGACGATAATTTTACGACAAAAACGATAATTTTAAGTGCTATGTACGATAATATCTTCAGATCTGGCCGGCAACGCTGTTACTGTTTGAAATGGGGACTGACCATCGTCAAGCTAACGTAAAAGGAAATATCTTTATTTACTTGTGTTGAGGGTCCGGGTAAATGGAAACGTCAAGCCCAAACGGCTCATCGGATTTCAAAAATAAATTCTTTCACTTTATATAGAAAACATCTTATTTGGAGATAGTTTCCTCTCTTTTTGTTGTAACTCACGTAATAACAGAGTTACACAATGTGAGGGGACTTTCAGACAACCCCATATATAGTGATGGGTAAATTCCCGGGAAAATATTTTCCGGGAAGATTCCCCAAAATGGAAATATTCCTTTAATTTATACACAAATACAAAGCAAATTGTATGCTATTACTATTATGATTTCAAAATGAAATTCGATTTTATCTCACTATAGGCCTACTTATTACTGTTGTCTCCAGAAGATTCTTCAAAATGTATAATCTGAATGGTATTAGGTGATATTATTATTATTTTATGCTATTTAGGGACTATGCATAAATGTATGTTTACTTACAATTTGTTTTATGCGAGTAAATATGTAGGAAAAAGATTTGGTATAGAAACTCCTCATACCTTTGCACCGCTAAAGAGTTTGAATTTATATGTAAGTGGATATTCGAAACTTGATCCTACTACTAATATTATAATCATAATTAATTTTTAAATGGTATAAACAAACTAGGTTAGTAACTTCCAGATAACATACATAGTCTCTCGAAAAATTCGTAAGGATGCCAGTGTACCTGATGGCATATTAGAGAATATTGATCTGAGATACATTGTTCTTTGTTAGTGTGTTCTTACTGAGTAGTATTAAATCTCTAATTTAAGAAGATAAACTATTTCGAACAATATACACGGTGTTAAGAAAATTTGCCAACAAAGCTTGGGGCATGAACACACACGTAAAGGAAGCAAACAAATCGTAATTAACACAGAAAACATCAGTACTAATGAAACATCCTGAGAAGCAACCCAAATTTTAATATGTAAACCTTATCTTTTAAAAGTACATGTATTTACGACTACATAAATTTCTTTATTCAATATTTGATTCTTTCTCACAGAGTGAAATTGGAATTAAACAGAGACCAACATCATTTATAAATTAGTACTTTGGTACTTTCTAGTTCAAATAGTGATGGAAATTAAAAAAACGATATTATTAATTAGTTATATAAAGTACAGTTAACGAATTTCAATTTTTCTTATCTCCAAGTTATTTAAAACCTACAACTAAATGATAACAAGTGAAAAAAAGTAATTAGTTATATTTTTCTTATAATTTGAAAAATGACGTAATGAAATGGACATAAGTTCTTTCCCGGGAATGTATATGCCAGAAAAGAAAACGAGAATATTCCCATTTTTAATTTCCAATTTTATAAAAGGCCATTGCGGAGATATGCGGATAAATGATTGATGTGTCCTAGAAAGCCTACTTAAAAATTACGTGTTGTCTTTTCGTGTATGACAACTCCGGTTCCGTAGACGTATTGTTTTTGTAATATTGGATTCCTTCCCGAAATCTCAGATCACCTTCTATCCAAAAGTTTTGGACGGTCCCCCCAACTAGAGATTAATTGAGATCAGAAGTAGGGCTCGGACTTCGGACATGTCTGCAGTGTTAGTGCTAGTGTAATTTTTAAATAACGAAATCGGCCATACTGATTTTATTTCAAACCTATCGGGAGCATAACCACAGCCTGCTCATTAATTTCGATTATTTTATCTGAACCATTGTTTACACTTTACACATAAGAGTAGCGCCATTTTAGGCTTTTCCAGGGGAGGTCAAGATTGTCCACCAAACACTGTTTTTTTATTATTATATTAGTATAAAAAGCATATGTTTTTCAGACTTAAGAGGGAAATTGTTCTGTGTCCTACCCAAATGATAGCCCTCTCGCAAGGTTAACACAAAATGAATGTGTAAGAGCTCATCGATAGAAAACAGTGATTACACATATTTAAGGAGATCTAAATCATTTACTTTATCTTCACCCTAAATAAATAGTACGTATTTATATCCTATAATATTAGGGGTCCGCGTTTACCAGAAAGAATCAACACTACTTGGCACGAATGAGTCAGGGATGTTTTGGCCCGGGTTCGCAACACCTACGGCAATTTTGCTTATGCTCACTCAGGGACGAGGTACCAGGGAATACATAGGACCACTCAGGGTACATAGGATCATCGTCATCCACATGAGGAGGGGGGCGTATAGGACTTCGTTCCCTCAGATTGGTATAAAAAATATCAATTTTGGAGTTTTTGGAAACCCATGGCAACATTGGTTATACAATTTAGGGCCCACGGACCATAACGTTAGTGGGAATGAGTCACAGATGCTTTGGCCCGGGATTGTGTTATCTAATGAAATTTTACTTATGCTTACGCAGGGGCCATGCACGCTGCTGCGAATGAGTCAGAAGTACCATGGCCCCGCTAATGGATTAGTGTTACGTAATTGAATAAGGGTTTCGGAATCAGAGGTTATGCTGGTTTAATTGTTTCTTTAATGGGTACAAAATTATTAAAAACATGGTGTTTGATCTCTTTCTTAATGATTTATTACGTTATGAATTATAACAAGTTTATGAATGCTTTTTATTTCGTTCCGTTTTATGGCCTAAATTTGGAGATTTTTATCCCCGTTGATGAGATGTTATTACTCTATATCGTTATATATTTGGACTAAAACCAGTGCGGTACTTGGTCTGAGCTAAAGTCACTGACCTGGGATGGTTAGCTGGGAGGTTATGATGGCTTGTTTCGTTCTCTTCTATGTGTATGCAATTATTAAATAAAGTCTTTGATCTCTTTCTTGATGATTTATTACATTATGAATTAGTAGACCCCAGTAATAGTATGAATTAGTATTACTATTAATACGAAAATCTAAAACTCTGGGAGGAATATTTAACTTTTCGTTAAGGTTTAGTTTTCATTGATGAGACTTATGGAACACGAACCACGATATTCAACTGTCAACCGTTTGTCCAGAAAAGCATACATTTATATGAGACGCAAAAAGCAGGGGTGGGAGCGAAGCCGGACTTGACTAGTATCTCGTAAATAACAACAATAATTTATATTGCATTCATTTGTGGATTAAATAAAAATATTTCAAAGTTTAAAAAGCTTCTTCATGGACTGGATTATAATATATGTTTAACAGCAAACGTCAGCTATATTATGTTATATGTGCTTATATGTTCGTTGTGAATATCGTTGACATTCTTTCCTTATTGCATATCGAACATAGACGGTGTTTAATTGTCAAGACGGTGTTTAATTGTCAAATAGTTGTAATGGTTTACTTTGAAAGGATATAATGATTCTTTGAGAAGGAAAAAAGGGTTGGGATGAGGTGATTAGGGATGCGCACGAGAACAAGATTTGTGGCTGTCTCGTCTCGAAAATGTGCTGTAAAAGTGATGTCTCGACTCGAAAAATGTATATTTTTCTATTGGAAGAGCCGTGTCTCGAGTCAAATTTTGTCAGAAAAATCCTGTCTCTGCTCGTCTCGTGCGCATCCCTAGAGGTGATTTTGGGCCCAGTTATTACATTTTGTTTTCAATCGTGAATTAAAATAAAAAATGACCTCACATTTAGTTTTCGCTTAAATCTTATTGGTTCATTGTAATAACGTTTAATCATACGTATGTAACGAGATAATATCGAGGAGTTATTTCGTACGACAAAAGAAGAACATATATGTGTAATGGTTTAATTAGAAAGAATCCATTCATTCCTAGAGAAGGTGAAAAGAGAGGAATGTGGTGATTTCGATCCTAGTTAGTATCTTTCGTTTCCGTTCGTGGATAAATAATAATAACGTCACATTTAATCTTTGCCTTATTCTGATCGGTTCATTGTAATAACTCATCTAAAGAGATAATCATAAGTACTAAAAATTGGTAATGATTTGAGCGATTTAAACGCTCTGCGTTCCAGTGTTTAATTAGTAAGGGCTTAGCTGATATAAAACTTCTCGGACAGCACTTGTTATAGGCTTATTGTATGTCTTTTAGGTTCATGAATAAAATGTTCTCAATATTCTCTAATATTTATTAGATTGATTGGTTCCTTATTACATTATATGGATGAGTATAGGCTTCTATACGGCAAAGAAACATGTACGACAACTTTAACATTTCATGATTAGTACCAACTTTCTTTAGGTTAATTTCAGAAGTCAGAAGTCATGGTCTCCAGAACTAATTTTAGTATCTGATCACCTAAAATTACTAAAAATATAATTTGTGAAGTTTACAAACCTCATGCATTCTCTTTATTACGTTATAGGCACGCGAGTTTGATTCTCGATGAGAGCTTATATGACTATAATTCAGTTAAATTCTTTTGGTATTTAGGATTTATGCTCTACATAGATGTTGTGTGAACTCTTCAAAGTAGAGTTTGCTGTCACACTATTCACATATAATGAGGATATGTGTACCTTAATGCACTCATCTTAAGCTTTTGATAAGAGAGAATCACGGAAGCTATATGATACTTTAATGTCACCTTCTTAGTCTAGGTGATAGCTCGTATGAGTTATATCATAAATAACCTTGATGGTTTAGTTTAGATCATTATCTCAAAATGTTTTAGTATGTGCCAAAAATTTTCAGTGAGTGCAAAGATGGCATTGTTTCACTGTTAACCGTTACATATTATCTGGTTTTTAACTATTACTAAAAAAAAAGTTTTAACTTTTCGATCAACCAAAAAAAAAACGGTTTTCAATTATTCGATTAAATTTTGAGTCTCAATTAATTTCAAGTTATTACAAAAGTTCAAGTAAAAATTTGAAACTAAAATTTTTCATACTCAAAGTTTCAAATCAAAAATATTGAAACAGATTTTATTTCGAATGAAGAGCATTAAACTAAACTTTCCAAAGAAAAAGTTGAAATCAAAATTTTCGAATTAAGATCTTTAAACCAAAAAAATCAAACTGAAATTTTCGAATTAAAAATTTATGAAACTGATATTTACGAAAAAATTTGAAAAAGAAAAAAATCATACCAAAATTTCGAACCAAAAAATTGAATTTCGAACCAAAAATTTTCGAATTCAATTTTCCAAACCAAACAATCTCTTACTGAAATTTTCCAGAAATGATATCAAAATTTTCAAATAAAGCTTTCCCACCCAAAGAAGTTCAAATTAAATTTTAGGACTAGAAATTTGAAACTAAAATTTTCGAACAAGAAAATGAAATCAGGATTTTTCAAACCAAAAATTTCAAACTGAAATTTTCGAATTAAAATTGCAACACGTTATCGAACAAAGTATTATAACAAGAAATTTTCAAATCAAGTTTTAGGACCTAAAATTCCGAACAAAATTTTCGAACTGGAAGTTTAATGTTTCGAACAAAAAAAAACTAATTCGAAATTCTCAATCGAACATTTTGAAAAAAGTTAAGCTGAGGTTTCAAAGTGATCACTTAATTATATTGCATCTTAGAAATAAATGTTTTTTTCTTCAAGTGAATATTTTTAACTACATTTATAATCTTTAAATTCAAAGTGAATAGTGATGCGCACGAGACAAGATTTGTGGCTGTATCGTCCCGAACATGTGCTGTAAAAGTGATGCCTCGACTCGAAAAATATATATTTCTCTATTGGAAGAGCCGTGTCTCGACTCGAATTTTATCAGGATAATCCTGTTTCGACTCGTCTCGTACGCATCCCTAAAAGTGTAAAATTAATTATTTTTTTGAAACTCCAACTAGAAGTTAGAGGTAGGGATTAACCAATTTTGAGCAAAGGGAACCTTTCATCAATAACTATCCTATGTTCAGCTATTTTAGACCTAAAAGGTCACCATTTCAAAGTAGCAGAAAACCCCCATAAAAATAAAATTTTGGCAATGATCTGTTTGGTCATAACTCATTTCATAAGGCATAGCCATAGTCATTTACGGATTTTAAAATTTAAATTGTCTTGAAGAAATATTTGGGAATAAGTTTTCGAGACGATGAACCGTTTGGTAATCCATAGCCTGAACGAGACATTTATATTGCTTGAAATGAAGTTTAATCAAACTTAACCTCATCAGCCAGTCCTAACTTAGGAACCGTTTTAATGAACTCTAACTTTTATTTGTTTAAGATCAACGTCTACGTGATGAACTAGTAGGCCAGCCATAACCGGACTTTTTTTTGTATGATCATGAAAGCACGCAAAGCTTCTTAGAAAAATCTGTCTGATCATAGCCTTTACGCTATTTGATCAAGACCTGAATCCCGAATCCCTACCTCAGAACAAGCATAATGACCCAAGTTTTATGTCACAGGGAAATCTGTGCGCTCCACAAGTGGTACCAGTACAACAAAGTTTTCTCCAATATGTAGTTTCTACTTATCAAACTATGCAGGTCTCAAACGCAAATGCATTAAATGCAAGTTTTAAACTAATTTCATCCGTGCTGAAGCGGTGCATGTTCGGAGAATAATAGTGTACAACCCAATAACCACAACCGTCAACAGAAAGATAATCTAGTCACATATAACGAATGGTGTAAAAATGCAAGAAAAACGAAGCAGGAATTAATTCAAATCCCTTTAAATATAGAAAACGATATAGCTAAGTTTTCTATAGACTTAAATTCTAACAGAGCCAATGCCATAGCTGATTCTGTTTCTCATTTCAACATCATAGAGAAATCATTGTTGTCTAGAAATGCAAAACTTATTGAAACTCAGATTAAAGTGTTGGGTGTATCTTAGAATCCTGTAGTTATAAAATATATGGCTATTGTTAGATGTTGCGTTAATGTAAGGACTTTTCACCAGAAATTCCGTGTCTTTGGAGCATTTTAAACTGTTAATAGGAAACGATTTCTTAATATTTCACCAAGCTAACTTGGGTCTAGGAAAGAATCTTTTAACGTTAACTAGGTTTGGCTTACCGCCGAAGAATGCAGTTATTGATGTAAACAATCAGCATAATGTGCGTATTACAGAAGGAATTGTGCATCGTCCATCTATCGACAAGTATCAGAGCTGAAATAGTATGAGACATTGGGATATGGATTTCTGCAATCGATTCAACGTCCCAAGAATAAGATACCATCTCCTTTGTTAAATCTCTATTCCAAACAGAAGTGGTTCAAATGACTTATTTCCGATGTCAACATTTGTCATAGAATGAAAATGATAACTGTTAGTGGGAAGAATTTTTTTTCAATCGATTGAGCATCTCGAGGCAACATACCATAGCTATCGACAACACTGTACTAAAGTCAGATCTGGTTCCAATTTAATGTTTCTTACGGTTTCAACCCTGATTTCCGTAGAAAACAAACGTTCAGCGATACTGAGATGCAGTTGCTTAAAATCAATTCAGCCTTACAATAATATGTTCTGTCACCGACCCGAAGCTCATTTTTTAATTTAAAAGAAATTGTGTTAATTCCAAACTTTATTAACCAAGCCTCATATATAGAGGAACAATCTCGAAGCCTTCTTCATCAGTTTTGTATTTTGTGCATTTGTGTTTTAAGCCTCATGTCGATTCTACGGGCATATATGGTCGAGAAACAGGGCCTTCGTTCAGGTGATAGTAACATGATTGGCAACTGTCTCATTTTATTCAACTTTCGGGACATTCGCATTTTCACCTACTCACTGCAGTAAATGAGTGCAGATTGGTCAATGAATTGGCTCCTGAAGAAAAGCTACAGTCGTGTAATTGCTTGAGAAGACGCACGACCCGAGCAGGACGAACATCTGCTCGTGTGCTACTTTAAGTTAATTCGCTCACTTGTGCTATTGAAAGCTAGCTCCCCTTGGTTTGGGTTGAGCGACTGGCGACTATGCGAGAGTGAGCAGCAGTTAAGTGTTGTACCACTAGTGTATTGGAACTCTTAGTTTCATGTTACAAGTGGGTTCCAGGTTGTAAAATCGTAAAGAGAATTACGCCAGCGTGAACAAATGTTAAGTATTACCAGTAGGAGATTATAGCGTACTCTTGTGATTACCCAACGTACTCCTAAAACTATCCGGCTCCGGTACAGGAACTCTTCAATGGACCCCCTTTTGCATCCAGTTTGAATTCGACGCCACGACCCAAGCGGCATCAGCAGCGAACCAACTGACCTGTCGAAGATTATTGTGAGTAAGTGAAATCTTAATTTATAAATTGTGCCACGCAGCCACCTTTATTAAAGAAAATAAAATAAGAAATAGGGTAAAGGGAGCAATAAAAGACGTTACGTCGGCCGGGCACGTATACATTAAATGTTGCTTGTTTATTTGTAATCTTTTGATGTTCTCTTAATTTGTATGAATTACATTCAGTATCATTACATTTTTTATACAGTTTAACCAGGTTCTGAGATTCGCACTGCAGGATAATTTTAATTTGTTAATATCGGTGCTTAATCTAATTATTTGCACACTTTTTCCATTTTTACGGTATCTATGTATTGTCTACCGTTTTCCCCAGCTTCGGTTGAAGACTAAACGTAGGTATGGAAGGAATCGTGATTTGCCGCATCAAAGCTGGGATAGGCACACTAAATGAGTGACAGAGAGAGAGAGAGGTGTAAAACCTTCTTGCGCATGAAAAAATCAATGTAAATTTTACAGTTGTATTTATGAAACTTTAACCACGATTGAAAACGCGATTTCAACCATAAATGACGTCCGTGCCAAAGACAAAATCATCAATCTTCGGATGTAATTGTGCCCGAACATATGACTGTTTTACTTGTTAAAACCCGACAGTATTTGGAATAGGTATTGTAGTGTTTGTGTATAGAATCCAGAGTTTGAGTCACATAGTATATGTAGCAGACGACTTAAAATTAATTTCCTTGGAAATTTTTCAAACTTGTGAAAAAGGAAAGAGAGAGAGAGAACTGTAAGCATGCTATAAATAAAATAAATTTAATACCATAGTAATATCACGAGGGTAAGTTGTTTCGTAAGAAGTAAAAATATAACATTTTTATTCTTGTTCGCGAAAATTTTTTCCGGTTAACCTCCGATATTAAGCACAGACGAACAAACACCAATCAGCTTATCGTTATCGAACAAAGACATAACATTTAGTTTACACCTTTGTTATTTACACGTATGCTAAGAGTATCGTGAGAAAATAATTATAGGATATGTATTTAGATATGTTAAGATAAATTAATAAGCATTTGAGAAATTTAAAAAAATACCTTAAGTGAACTTTGAGCATAAGTTCAGGTTTGATTTTAAAAAAAAGTCACCATCATGAGGCCGTGTTTAATATCTGCTGGTACATGTTTATTCAGTATACATCTAGATAAATGTGTAGAGACCGTAAAATGTTTTGAATGCGCGCAGGCCCGTGTTCTAGAAGAGAAGTCTGAGTTGTGAAATAGCCACACAGTACTTAATGATATTTGCTTGTTTACACCGAAGACAGTTGTAGGAAAAAATAACGTTAGTAAGATTATTGGCTATGAGTTTTTCGAACAACTTTGTACAGTGGCGGACGAATTATTTTGTACGTTTGTACAAGAACTTGTGGTGTCGTGTGAAAGAACCGTAGGACATTCGGTAAAAGATACATATAGAACAAATCAGAAAATTATTAATGTTCAGGAAAAGGAGACAAGCAATGTAAATCATCATCAAAATATCAAGACTACTAGATCTAGAATTAAAAAACCAGCACAATGTAGCCAAGAACGAAAATTTTGTTTTACTCCCACTACGAAGACAAAACAGCTGATCACTTATGACGTCAGCAATGGTAATGTTAAGTATTCGCAGACTCAAAGTATTAATAAAAGAAGAAAAAAACAGTTCACTTCAAAACTAAATGTGGGGGCAAGATATTCGAGAATTAAGTATAACTCCTAGAAGTAGGTCAACTCAAAAGAATTTTAAAAGGCGTAAATGTTAAAACGTAGGGTGAAATGTTACAGAACATGCTGTAGAGGGAGCCCTAGCAGGCGAAGGCAAGCAAAAGCGAAGCATAGTAGTACCGCAACCGTACAAAAATTAGATAAACATCAGCTGTATGATATGAGTCGACAAAACCGCAACGGTACCTAGATTAAACTAAGATCATTTAAATGTAATCGATATAAACGGAAAATTAAATGGTTTCGAGAACCAACGTAGGCTCCCGAAGAGAATCGAACATATTACCAATAAGACTTAAAATGAAGACAAGAACCAATTTAAAAGAGTGATTTACCGCCATTAGAATCATCGTGTTCTATTTTTCCCGTAATTTTCAGTTAGTTCATTAAAAGAATGAGTAAGGAAGAATAGTTGGGAGGGGAACAGAATCATGTTAGGCTTATTTAAACCGATATTGAAAACATAGTACTTGACGTGTATTTCGTCCATCCCCTTCGTAATTCGATTGTTAGGGTTTTGATTTTTCAGCTATACCAAGATACCCCGCGTCGTTGATCTGTCTCTGCAATGAAGAACAATCACATAATTATATACAGGTATGTTTATTTAAAATGTATTTTTTGTTATTTTTACAGCATTTTGACATCTTGGACTGGATTTGGAGCAGAAAGGAAAGACAACATTGTAAATTTTAAACAGGTTATTTGATTTAGACCGCGAAATAGGACTTTGAAAATTGTAATAATGCCCCACCACTTTTTAAAAGTATGGTTATCCCGTTTTGGATACGGAACTTTAGTATAGAATTCTGGTTAGGATGTTCATGTTTTGTATGCTATTTCTTTTCAGGTGTTTCCAGTTTTGGAACCAGAATCTATTAAAAAAATGTTATTGTCTAATCGTGTTTTGAGTTTTTATTAATTCTCCTTTATGTGTGATATGAACATTTAGCTGTCCCCATACAAATATGCGTTTAGAGAAATATTAGGCAATTAGACATATTTAAAAATCTAATTAGAGAAGTACTAGTAACTATTACAATTAATTGTGATATTTGAATTTTGGATAATTAAAAAATATACTCCTTAGTTAATGAATAATTTTATCTGACTTTGTATTGAGTAATGGTAAAACTATATTAAATTTGTAATGCAAGATGGATTTGGCGTTGAAATATAGTAAATCAAACATAATTTAGTATAATACTGAAAATAGCTGACAACAATATTGGATTTGGTAAATCTCTTTGGGGGTTTGCTCACATATGGTGTTTGCTATGCCAAGTCAATATGTAGTCATTACGATCATAATGAGGTTTGAAATTTAGTTGAGTTTAGAGACAACTATATTATGAGTTCAGAAGAGTTAAAAGTCAAAATATACTTCATCACCTAGGAACAACACTACTTTCCTCGCCAAATTAAAATAATGGAACCAGGGTAGCGTCTGGTTGGGTTCCAGCTAATGTGTAGATTCGGCAATTAACTGCAAATTTCAAAATTTTGTTTGGTTTTTAATGTTTGGCATATTTAGAGAAAAGTAAATAGTAATAAAATTGATGTTTGGAATTTAGATTTTAATAAAATATTTAGTTTTGATTTGGAATTGGAAAAAGTAAATTAGACTTATTCTTTTGATTTTTGAACATAACTCTTGTTTCCTGTGCAGGCGATTATTAACTGGTCTCGAGAAAAAGAAAAAATGACACCAGTTGATAATCCCACGGTACCCCCTGCTATGATACACACCGGATACAATCATGTATCGATAGTAATGGATGCCTATGCCAGTTAGACAGTACATTGTAAAGTTAAGGATTATGTTAGAAGAACGTATTAAGATTGTTATGTACGAGTAGGCATTGAACAATATTAACGTTTAATGAGTAAGTTAATATTGTTAGTTTATATTTCATGATTATGACAAATATTCCTGTGTGTGACGTTACACCGATTGTGATAAGTGCATTTCCTAGTTAAGCCGCACATTTATGTTGGCAAACGCTTTTTTAAAAGTTATGTTTTTAAACCTACTAATTTTGTAGTATGAGCGGGCCTTGAATAATATTAATTGTTAACTGATTGATAAAAATTCAAATGTGGAGCTGTAGGATTGAAATTTCGTATCAGGGTATATCTCTTATCGTTCTTTTCATTGTATTTAATTTTTTATAGTGACTTTTAAAGGCCTGAATGTTGACAGCCCAATTTGGGTTTGGGAAATTAACTCGGGCATGTCATAGCTGTAATGCATAAAACATTCAGCTGGGTGGTATATATAAGGTTTTAGTGTAGAAGCGACTCATTCGAATTGTAAGGGAGTTTAGCGACCCTACACGCTTCAGCTGTAGGAGATTGTAAATCTGCTCCCTTTGGTCTTCGGAACCGATTCATTAACCTACATTTTTTTTATTAATGACTTACAACCAGTGTTGTCAACCAGTGACGCACAGAATGGCTTTACCGCCGTTTGACTCATTATATTTATTAAAATGTTGAAAGAATTATCAGTTAATGCCAGTATATAAATAGATACCTAAATCGTTTTATCTGTAGCGATAAAATAAGTAGGAATGTTAGATAGTATATACATTGATATTACTCAATTTTGAATATTAGTAATTTCATTAATAAATTTCAAATATTTAGTGAAGAAAATATAATTAGTATATATGTTTTGTTCGTATACTATAATACATTTACATATTACGTTCGTATATTTTAATTATCTTTTTGAAAAATGTATACCTAAAATGAAGAAGTCATTTTAGTGCGGAAAACGTTTAAAAAAGAGTTTGTTTTCGTAATTCTTCATGAGTTTATCTCTTACCCAACGACTCGCACAAAGGAGAGAAAACATAATCTTAGTCTTGTTTTGTCACGAATATTCGTACAGATGAAAAAAATTTTAGTTTATTTTATAAAAGTTTTTATTTACTTCAATACGAAATAAGCATTAGCTGAAACTTTCGCTACACAATTCATCTGAATAGAACAGTCGTAATTAATGAATTACTTCGTTGTTTAACTGATTGTTTTTATGTTTATCGGTTTGAGTGAAGAGAAAGTATTGTTTAAACCAGCACTTGTGAATAAACTCACACAATAGTAGTACTATGTATCGAAATATATTAAAAAAGACGAAAGGAAAATACAAGGGAATTTTTGTTTCATTCTGTAATCTAAGTCCCATTGCTGATGGTATGTTGAATGAATCATGCATAAATTAATTAGGCATGTGGATATTCATAATGGTTACCAAGCGAACAAAATGATTGCGTATAAAGTATTTTTGGGCTGTATACGTTTCAGTACAACCGAATGGCAAGTGAGCAGTATAAATGATTTATTGCTATTTCTAAGATGCGAAAGGCTGTTGTAAAGCGGCGTCCTCACATAAAGTTCGTGTTATGATGTACGCGTATTTTAACGTGATGCCAAAGGCCCTTAGAGGGCGGCTCACGTTCGGAGATAGTTGCTCATTGTTACTTTCCTAATGCCTAGCTTGTCGATGCTTGATGAGTAGGAAGTGTTTATTGTAAATGTTTAATATTTTTAGAGGTGGATTGTATATCCCTCTTCTGAGGCATGTTTGTGAATTATGCTTATGAATGTGCTATTAGAATTGTACTTTGCCATTGCCTATGAGAAGTTTTGTTGAAGATAACATTAGGTAATGATTGTATCAGCCAATGATCGTGCGTTCGTTAATATAGTTCAGATCCGTGCACTAGTATTTATGCCTATATACCTTTTGCACTTTCCCACACAGCAAGGAATATTTTCTCAACCAAAAGAAAATATTTTCCTTGGTTTCCAAAAGGTTTTCCTTCTCTGGAGATTTCCATACTGGTTTCCCTAATGTATTCCGAATATTTCCGTAAAATATTTTCACAAAAATGTTTAGAAGACATTTTAGAAATTACTGAAAGTGCATTTTGAGAATATTAGCCGGAAAGTATATCTAGGAAAATATTCACAAAATATATTAGAAATATTTTATTGGCTGTAATCCAATATGTTTTCACTGTTGACAAGGAAAATATTTTCGAAATGATAATAAAAGTGCTTTTAATATATGATATGGGAAACAATGAAAGAAAATATATTCCATATATTTGAAAAATGTTTTCTAATAGGTTATTTGCAATATTTTCTATTTTTACAAGAAAATATATTGAACATATATTTCTAAAACGTTTAGAATGTTTTAAAAATAAATTCTTTCGTAATATAAGAAATATTTTTCAGAAATGTTTTAAAAAGGTTTACTTGATTTTAACAAAAGTATTTTGGTAACCTTCTGTTATAACTTAAACGGAATATTTTCGTACAATATTTTAGTCTTATTTCCAGAATATTTTATCGAATTTTGAATATAAAACTTTAAAACAGGGAAAAGAAAACGTATTAAAAATGAATAGAAAATGTTTTCTGTTATGTGTTAGAAAATATTTTCTGTTTTTAGTGAACAACATTTACTGATATATTATAGAAATATTTTTACATTGTTTTCAGAATATACTCTTCTGTTACTGGAGAAAATATATTCCTTGTTATATCTGAGAAATATCCCAAATATTTACCGGAAATATTTTTTAAAAATGTTTGGAAAACATTTTATGAAGTACAATAAGTATATTTTTAGAACGTTACAAGGAAAATAATCTAAGGAAAATTTTCACAAATTCTACTATTGTGTTGAATGTAATGCAATATGTTTTCAATGTTGAGAGAGAAAATGTTTTCAAAGTAATACTGAAAATGTTTTACATACATGATATAAAAAAATAGGAAATATATTCCATAGATTTTACATATGTTGTCCAACGTGTTACTTGCAATCTTTTCTATTGTTAGGTGAAAACGTATGAAATATAATTTTAAAAATGTTTCGAATATTTTAAAAATAAATTCGTTCGTAATATGAGAAATATTTTCCAGAAATATTTTTAAAACGCCTATTAATTTTGTATGGAAATGTTTTTGTTACCTTCTCCTGTAACTTAACCCTAGGAAGTCTAAGAATGTTTTTTGTCTCAAGTAGGTCCAAGGGGAGGCTCCTCGAACCCCCAGTATAACATACTATAATTCACATAATGCCATCTAACAACAAATGAATATAGAATATACATTCAGAACTGATATGTTGTTTCCCAACATAAGAACACAATCCTTGTTAAATACAAACGAAAAAATCTGTATACTTGTAGAAAATATGTCACATGGAATTCCAAGGAGGGGGTTCGATGAGCCCACTACTTAGAAATAATTTTTAATTTACAAGTTACTAAATAATAACGCACATTAATGATGTGGATTTATCAAAGAAGTAATAATAGACAACAAATAAAATTCTCAATATTTTAATCAAGACTTACGACGGGTTTTTTTCAAGAAATACAAACGAGTGGGCTCGAGAAGCCCCCTCCCTTGGATTTCCTAGGGTTAATTAAAATATTTTCATACAGTATTTTAGAATTATTTTCAGAATGTTTTATCTAATGTTTAATTAAAAAAGTTAAAACAGATATTAAAAATGAATAGAAACTGTTTACTATCACGTTTATGAAATATAGTTTGTGCTTTTAGCTGATAGTATTTTATTATATATCAAAGAAATACTTTTACATTATTCTCAATATATGATTCAGTTACAATAAAAGTACATATTCCTTGTTATACCTAAAATGAATTTTACCGGAAATGTTTCTGAAACATTTTTCTAATTTAAATATGTTGGAGATTATACATGCATACGTACATACATACAGAGAAAGAGAGAGAGGAAAGTTACCAATATCAGCCCCCTATCCCTAATCCGGCGCCCCAGTCTCTAGCGTCTCTGTGAAGCGTAAACAGCCAAGTGTTGTGCTGGGCACATTACTTACTCCGATTAAGAAAAGGCGCTGATAATAGAAAGTAATCCTACACAGTTTGGGTGCTGAGAATCAGTAGGGATTGTGATTTGAGTGACTTGCAAGTTTTGGTAGTGTCAGAGAAATCTGAAGTTTCACGATAAATGAGTATGAGTAGGCAAAATTTTCATTATAGTAGCTAATTAAGGAACTACAGAGTTAGTAAATACGTGTTTAGTAATGCATTATAAGCTTTAATTGCGAAAGTATTACGTTTGTTTCCGCCATGTGCTGAAATCCTAATCCGGCACCCCTTTTGAAGTCCTAAACCGGCACCCTCTTTAATGGCATATATGTCATTAGTAGACCCTATAGCTTCTAGTCTTTATAGGCTATAGTCCTATATAAAATGAAATAGAGTTGTTCGAGTTCTGAGGGAGTTTTTCATTGTTGCAGCGCCGAAAAGAAGCCGCCTTAATTAGGAAAACGGAAAGAAAACCACGCACTATAATCACAATTGGCCAAAAGAAAACATGACTGAGGCCATAACTGCTGTGAGATCGAAGGGAATGTGATGAAAGAACGCTCAGTATCTCAGAATTCAGCTCTCTTTTCAACACTTGAAATTCTCATTGAATACACTGCTTCACCAGAAAATGACGATTCATGTATGTTCTGTTCAGACAATGATGAAATGCGAGTTATGCGTCTTATGTGTTCAGACTGGGCACATGTTGAATGTATTGGAGCTGACAAAGACTATTACATATGTGACGTTTGTTTGTTTATTGAACAGTTTTCATAATTATATTGAACGTTTACGCAAGAAGCGCATAGATACAATGAAAATAAAAATGTTTATATTTCTTCAACATTTTTATGTGTTTTATCAGTTAAATTATTTATATTTTCTGAAATAAAGTCATGGTACGTCATTATCTGTTCATATTTAATTTTCTTCAGTTTATTTGGTAATTTTTAGGTAACTCACTGCTAGTAATATACGAGGATCTTTTTTCAGACTCATGAACTTGATAGGTTTCAGAAAAACCTTTATAGCTTCAACCACGTTAGGCTTATCAACTTTCTACTGCCAACTGAACATAAGAAACTTGTTTAACTTTTTATATTGAATACTTAAAAAGGACAAATTCTAATTCTATCAATTATAGGACTGAAAAACAAACTGGGGTGCCGGATTTGGCTACTTTATTCTATATATATTAGTGCACTGCACGGTTCGGGCTCAGGCGGTCCAGCTCTGCTGTTTCCTTAGCCCAGGCTGGGCTAGGGCGGGCCGGCGCTTCAAGTAGGGCAGGGTTCGGGCGATTATTTGTAGTTCTTTAATAATTATTGACTCTAGTTAAATGATATTTGCAATAAAACTAACGAGGAGTGAAAGGTATTACAAACAATGCAACGTTTACAGTTTGTATTGCTTAGCGGCTCAACTTTTTCTATATAGAGAATTAATTGTTCACCCTAGTGGCCGGCCGGGCTTGGGCGAGTTGGCTCCACTATTAATTTGGGCCGGGCCTGGCCGGGCTTGGGACAAAAATTTTCAAAATTTTCCGAGCCTGCATGGGGCTGGCTCGGGCCTAGCTACATTCGAGCCGGATTAGGCTCGGGCCGAAAAATTCGGCTCTTGCAGATCTCTAATGTATATATATATATATATATATATATATATATATATATATATATATATATATATATATATATATATATATATATATATATATATATATATCCAGGGTGCACTGTTCAGAGCGTTTGGGAGGTGAATCTACTCATCGAAACATGAAAAAACTGTTTATGAACATGTGGTCAAAAGCAGGGATGCCACATTTAGTAATTTCGTACTAGTGATCTAGTACGTACTTCGGGTAAATCTGCACATTCTAGCGATTTTTGGCGTTTCCTTTCTGATGCAGACAAATGGCAAGGAAATGGTTCTTAAAATAATAGGAAGAAGTATATCACAGTTCGAACGAATATAGAAACTTCCAATTATTCTTTTTTTTTTTTTTTTTTTTTCTCTGACTGAATGAAACCTCTGCTGTTAACGACCTTTAATAAACAGTATCTATTTTTGGTCCGCTACCTCCTTTTGTTAGCAGATATGAGATGGACTAAAATTGTAGTTTTTATTTTAAGAAAGTAAAAGAAAAATCCCTTAATTATACGGTACATTTACGTTTTATCACGCACACAGGCACAGTCTTTACTTGCGTCCCAATGAATTTGAGGAACATAAATAAATAAAACGTAAGTACCAGATAATAGAGTCAATACAGACATTTTCATCTGTAACACATTTGTTGAGAACCTGAGTTGGATGTCAGGTGCAAGTCCTCTAAACATGTTCCATCCTTTAATTTTATCCGTATAACAAATCCTGATTTCAGGAAAAATTCCGCTAACGATGTCATATGAAGTTCTACACTCTTGTACTTTATGTATGTGAGACCACATGAGAAATCAAGAGACAATACTAACAGGTTTTCTTCCAGGATCAAAGTCTAAGTGTGAATGTGCTGAACTGGGACTTTAATTGCGTCCCTTGTACAAAAATAACAAGTAATCCCAATGTTTATTTATTTTAGTCCTTGGGGGGAAGGGGAGATGAAATCTAACCCTCGGAAGGATTTCTAAAAAAAAAAAAAAAACACTGGATTCTAACTGCCACTGTTTGTTATATTACACAAAATATGGTTGTGGTGATACGTAAATGATATTGCGTTTTCGTCAGGGCTTTCATTCTGCAGGAGAGGAGGATAATAATACCTGGAGAATATTTTCTATTACCAGAGAGTATTGAAGGTGATTGCATTTCCTCCATTCTAACTTGGCCAAGCTAGGTACATTATATATAAGGATTAACATAGCCTAAAAAGCTTTTTCCATGGCAGTTTTATACTGTACCCATGCTTCTTACTTTTCGGTCTACGGGACTCTGTATTCCGAAATTTTCGACGGCTCCCAAGGAAGAACATAAGTGTACCAAAGGCATAGCCTGAAAAGCCTTTATATGTGTGCGCATTTAAGACATGGGTCTACAGTTTAAAGTGGTATAACAACTACATGAGCTCCCAGCGGAAATCAAACCATGGTCTCCCGTGCTCAAGGCGTATATGCTAACCATACAAACGCGAACAAATTCACAAACACACACACTATATATATATATATATATATATATATATATATATATATATATATATATATATATATATTGTTGAGTTGATATTGAGTTTATCGTCCCTTTTAGCAGCGAGGCGTGGACCTACTGATTAACGTGGAATCCGAACTAAATGAGCTCCCGCTGGGAATCGAACCCGGCCCAAGTAGCACACTTATGTCATAACAACGTCAAATGTTGGTCCTTAAATTCCAAAAGACGTCAAGCGAAGAAATATGGCGTCATTTGTTACGTTAAATAATGGTAACAAATATAACGGAGATACGACATGCGGACGTCTTTTAAGCCGCGCCTCTATTACTTCCGAATGTGATTGCGAATGCGAATTTCCCAGCACGTGTAAATAAATTAGAGAGGCCTCGAATAGTTCCGACCAGCAAATTGCAAAAACCGATGAAAAGATGCGAATGATCCCAACCTTGGGATTGTTCGTCCGAATACGTGCAAAGGATTTTCTATAGAGGTAGCGTTGCCAGATCTAGCATAATGATGCTAGATCTATACATTGTTCAGCGTAATCTCTAAACTCCGATAAACAAAACATTTGTATCCTTCCGCTTGTCACAAATACGATTGGCTAGTGATGTATCACTCCCACTCCCCACGGGGAGGAGCAAATTATACACGTGCATTTTGACAATACTGTCTCGTGTTGTCCAGATACTTACAGCAGCAGCAGAAAAGAAAGAAAAGAAACTCGAAAGATTAAAAAAAAAAGTATTTGAATGTCGCTCGTTGCTTAGTGAGAAAAGGTTTGCCTTGTTGCTGTTTCACCACAACACTCGCGAAACCGGGATTCATGCCAGTCATATTTCAGACTTTAAAAGCAGAACACCCGTCCACAGTTGGGTTGGCGCCATAATTACTGCGCATGCTTAGTGTATATTTCTATTGTTTCATTAGTCACACTCGATTGCAGTATTATTAAATAATCCGTATTATATTTTTGTCATTTATAATAATATAGCAGTTTTATATGAAGCTTCATAGTAAACGTAATAATGCAATCACATGAACTATTTTGCGGAGGAGTACAAGCGTCGTTAGGACAACAGCAAATCAGCGAGATTTAGTTTCACGTGGCTTTGTTTATCGCAGTTTAGAGCTTACACCGAACAATGTATAGCATAATTTGTATGTCTTTAGCATCTAACATCTTGCTTTTAGGATCCTGCCCAAATCTAGCATAATTTCAGCAAGTTTATCAAAAAGCCGTAAAACCTGGAGATGAGAAAGAAGTTGGTCATGGGAAGAAAAAGAACGGCAGAAATGCATCCTCTTCCATTGATTCATATAGTCGGTAAACCATACAGGCAGTCTTATTTTCCGAAGTAAGTTAGAAACTTCTTTTTTTTTTTTTTTTTTTTTGTGGCTCACCCAGGGTTTTCTAATCCTTTAACTGCGAGGCATGGGCGGAGCTATGGGGGCCATTCTCCCCTCAATTTTTGACAACTTCACCATCTTTATTTCTGACTTCATTACCATCTTTATTCCTGAAATTAAAGGTCCGAGACCGAGCAAAAATCTGCGCCCCCCCCCCCAGGCAGACAATTCCCAACTCCGCTTATGCTGCGAGGTAATTTTCTTTCAATATATGTAAACAAACACTTTGCATTCATTTAAACGATTCTCTTGTCGTCGCGAATTTTGTCGAGGAATTTGAAGCTTAAAATATACAAAACTATAATTATGCCTGTTGTTCTGTATGGCTGCGAAACATGGTCACTTACTCTGAGGGAAGAACATAGACTGAAAGTATTTGAGAACAAGATTCTGAGACGAATATTCGGACCCAAGAGGAACGAGAATGGGGAATGGCGGAAACTTCATAACGAGGAACTACATAATCTATATGGTTTACCCAACATTGTTAGGATCGTCAAGTCTAGGAGGCTTAGGTGGGCGGGTCATGTAGCTAGAAGGGAAGAAAGTAGAAACGCTTTCAAAGTCTTGACTGGAAGACCAATCGGAAAACGACCATTAGGAAGACCTAGGCGCAGATGGGAGGACAATGTTAAGATGGATCTCGCAGAGATAGGAATACAAAGTAGGAACAGGATCCAATTAGCTAAGGATAGAAGTCAGTGGAGAGCTTTTGTGAACGCGGCACTGAACCTCCGGGTTCCATAGGCCATAGAGTTACTTAGTTAGTTATACGATATATACGCCATTGAGTCTGGCAACGACTGCACTAGTTTAGTTGAGTTAAAGCTTTGGTGCGTGAAGTATTGAGTTCTATCCATGCATTCTTGCGCTCTGCATATTTTAAGTTACGTTATCGTATCTCAGCTTCGTTTTTTTTTTTTAACTCCTGAATTTGCAATTATGAGGATCTAGCATAATTTGACCGAATCTAGCATAATTTCGATCAGGTTTTGGAATAATTCCGAGCTGTGAGTCTGGCAACGCTGGGGAATTGAGCGCTACGAGAGAAATAAATTTTGTTTTGCGTGAAAGCAGACGACGCAAGGAACTTGGCGTGGAAGGTATGTATATTTTTCTTTATTTTGTGTTTAAAATATGAAGATTTAATTAATACATGAACCCCAACTTTTTATTCAATTTATAATTCCTTTTTTTTCGTCAAGTGATGATTTTAGGAATATACGTAATTATTGACAAATATGTTTGAAATAGTTAAAACGGTTTCTTTTACTCATGGAGAAAAGTTTCTTAGAAAGTAGATTGATTCTGTAATCTCTAATTTTATTTAGTTAATTTATTTTAAAGTGAAAATAGTAGCGGTTACCACGAAAGCACTACAAGACACGCTGCAACTGCGCATCGATAAGTAGGGCCCTTTGAAAAAATATAGTAGAGTAGGGTAAGGTAAAGTAGAGTTAAGATATAAATAAGTAGGGTAGGGTAGGTGTTAGCTTAAGGTTAGGTAAGTTTTGATCCATTTTCATAAAATTATTAATGTGTAATTTCTCCTTTCTGAGTGAGTATACATGCTGGAGCGGGCGTTGTAAATTAACTCGTGCATAAAACACAAACCAGTTTGTGCTAGGTGGCCACTGAAAAGCACAAGTGCTATCTAACTGAGACAGGGCAGAAGTGCAGCACGAAAACCCGAGCGACAAAGGTGCGTCCGTTGGGAGCAGGCGTGTCAGCGACGGGGGTTATGCGCATAAACGATTATAGTGGAATAGCACACTAACAGGCAGTTATTCCGAAGTTGGTCGTCCACCTAGGTTTTGGCTAAAAGTGTAATAATTTGTTCCTTTCTTTACCAAAGTTTTACATTTAATTCACCTAATAATGCCGAGTGACCGTTAGCGAGTGGAGACGGGTTAGTGCCCCTCAGGGCACGTTGTTCTCTGTTTTTATTACAGCTAAATGGGAAGTGGGGCCTGTGTTCTACAAAATTGCTGCCTTGTTCGTTATGTCACTTACCGTTACAGTAAACAATATAACTTTCTCCACGTTTCTTTATAGTTATTTGCTTACCACATTCTCTACAATTTATTTTTAGGTTTATTAAGCCATGACTTTTACTTACTTTTAATGGCTTTTCTTGATTAGCACCAGCAATGTTTTCAAAAACAAATGCTTATTACATTCCCATAATCCTACCATTAAGTAACCTTGCGCCAAGTAGTTCCCTTCGCTTGCCAAATAGTTCCATGTTTGAAACCGTTTATATAAGAAAATAAACATAACTTTCGCTTTCCTTATACATTATGAAGCACACGAACAAGCACATTTATTTCTTGCCGGTAAATTTTCAAAATTTTACTAGATACGGAGGACCAACTTTGGAACTTAACCCCACTAACACATACAATGCTTTCACTGTTACTCAAGATTCATTTCAATATGCTGTGCAGTGTGCACTGACAGTAATTACTTATATTCACACTGTCATTCCGTATGGAGCGGGCATGTCAGCGACGGTGGATATGCACGTAACCGAGGGTAGTGCAAAAATTTTATATTCCATACAACTATGCCTTACATCTAATATAGCTTTACTTCACTCCTGTGGTTCTACATAATCACTTTACATAATGCCTTGAGTTCATAATAGCTTCGTTATGGAGTACTATGCATTACGTATTACGTATTTCTACCTATGATAAATATTATATTAGATGTAAGGTTCCGATATATAGTTACATGTAGATTGCTAATGCAAACTGAATCAACATATAAATATTATAAGTGTTTGATGCCTTCCATTTCAAATCAGCAAAAAAAAAAAAAAAAAAAAAAAGTACCATCACCATCTCAGATACTTTTGAAACTTTTTTACAGCAACTAGACATGTTTTTTCAATTACCCGTATTTTTTGTGTTGTCGGAAAAGATTTTCCCGCCCAGTAATGGGCCATCAAAACGGGAAGTACAATTTACGAATTTTAGAGGACATGGAAAATCGTAAACTTCGTAGCCTCACCATTCAGCTATGAAAACAGATAGTTATAATTCTTGTTGTGGTATGTACACTCCTGACCAAAATTATTGTCGCATGTCTATAAATATGTTGTTTTAGGAATATAATTTGATAACGAATTCTTCCGGTATTTCTTATAATGTTAGTATGTGTATAATCGGGAAAGACATGTATGTGGCAAATTTCATGTCAAAGAAGCAGTAAATAAGAACAATGAAACTTTCTTGTCCATTTAGCAACATTTTGTTTTACTCATTCTAATTTTCGTGTTTGTAATACTTTTCCTCTGAAATTTATTACGACTATACATTTCCCGATTATACATGTAGTATCAGTATCAATAGTACCCTGCAAAATCATTATCAAATTATATTCTTACAAGGAGACAGTTATAGATATGCGACAATCATTTTAGACATGAGTGTACATAGGGATGTAAATAAAATATATTTTATTATAGTTTAGTTTGCGCATGCATATCTGTTGGTACATAAGTTAACAAATGAACGTCAGTTTAGCTGAAAAGTCGAAGTTTGCGATTTTTTTCGAGCACTTGCGGTTCGAATTTTAAAATTCTATTTTACGGTTGGTAAGATCCAGTTACCCGCTTCTCGAAAAAAAATTGTATTGCTTCTGTGTGCAACCGTTTTGTCGCAAAAAATTCGAGAAACCGTCAAATTTTCAAAAATCACCTTTTTCGAAATCACCATAATTTAAAATCCTGAAATGTTGTCAAGTTGTTCACCTTTACATGAATAATAAACACACCAAATAGCATTCTTGACCAATGCTTCATGAATGAACTACAGCCTCTTGAAGTTAGCGAAGTTTCATTAACTTTAATATCACCGTTGGCAACACTGAAAACAATGAAAATGCAACAATTTGATGATGTTTGTGGTTCACATTCATTAAATAAAATATAAAAGTTTTTCGTGGCTACTTTTTATTATTTTGATCAAAAAGGCTCTCTGAAATAATATGATGAGCCTCCCCTACTGCTCCTCCGTTTTCTTAAACCGGTGTAACCTGAAATGAAAATTACGATTACGAAACAAATTTTAAACTTACTTAAAATGGTTTTCGGAAACAACGTTTCACTGATTTTTTCCACACTGCAGTAATTATTTGTTTGCTTAGTGTCTTCTTCGCTAATAGCATGCAACCATTTCAGATGCTCCAATAGGTGTTGGTGCACTCACAACTCGTAGCACGTTGTCGATAGTCACAAAACACTTATATTCACTTCTCTTATTCTCTTCTGGAAACCTGTATCCTGTTGAAGAACCATGTGGAAACAAAGAAAAAAAATGAAATGAAATATTGGAGTTTTACGTCCCATGTTTATGCCGATTAGGCTAAACGAGACGGTGATTATGAGAAATGAGTGAAATGGTGGAATGAAGAAAGTGGGAGGAAACGGGATAACCCCTAGAAAACCCACGAGCACGGTGTTTGTCCACCACAAAGTCCACTGGGATCGAATCAAGGACCCCAAGCACCGGAGGTGAACGCTCTACCACTGAGCCACCGCGCCTCCTGGAAACACAAAGAACACTTCAATTTCATGTAATTTATTATTTGTTGATAATATTTCTGCTATCCATCACTGGTTGTCATATATGTATGTAACAAAAGTTCATTTTTGCAGATTTCTTAAATCTACATTTTGAATTGCAGAAGCTCGATTTTGGGAAAAGCGTGAAGTTAGTCCATGATGACCCGTTACTGCAATAAAAGCCAAAGATGACTTCGGTAAATACCGCACACTTTCCCACTTTTTTTTTTGTTTGTTTGTTTGTTTAATTGCCGAATTCGGTTCTTGGCGACAAGACGAGAGTAATACCCGGAGTTGGTACTTGCACTATACTCACGAATTCTTCTGCAGGTTTAGGGGCCGCGGTGGCTCAGTGGTAGAGCGTTCACCTCTGGTGCTTGGGGTCCTGGGTTCGATCCCAGCCACCGCCAAGTGAACTTTCTGGTGGACAAACACCGTGTGCGTGGGTTTTCTAGGGGTTCTCCCGTTTCCTCTCACTTTCTTCATTCCACCATTTCATTCATTAGTCATCACCACGGTCTCCTTTAGCCTAACCGGCATAATCGTGGGACGTAAAACAAAGATTTCATTTCATTTTCATTTTTCTTCTGCAGGTTTAATACTGTGAATCTGTTTTTCGTTTTGCCATGTTGCCATATTCTTATCCCCCCTCTCCTCAATACGTCGCAGAGACCCTTACCACGGCCGGTTTCACTGAAAAGCCACTGCTTTATCGGACCTGTCTGCGTTTTGGACATCGGAAAGCAATTTTTAAAGTGGAATGCAGCACCATCAGAAATCACTGAAACGGTTTGGTAAATTGTAGACACTTATTTTCACGTATTCGAACCTTTTTCTATAACTTATATTTTCGTTTTTCTTAGAGTATTTTTAGAATCTTATTCATGGCTATGAGTACGAGCCGAATCGTGTGTTTTGTTGTCGCTTATTACAGCAAAACTCTCAGTTGTTTCCTAATAATATATCACTCCCGTAAAGTAGGAGATTTGCTCGTTTCTCCAGTGATCACTCTGAACTTCCCTTTGCAGAATAACAGTCCAGTTTAAGCGAAGTCCACATGCAGTAAAATAGAATTTGTATCTGGAAATTTTACACAATGCTTTGCGGTAGCATTTTTTTTACACTTTCTTTGTTGCACTTTCATTGTTTTCACTGTTGCCAACTGTGACTTCAAAGTTAACGAAAGTACGCTAACTTCAAAAGGCTGTAGTTCGTTCATGAAGCATTGGTCGAGAATGCTGTTTGGTGTGTTTATTATTCATGTACAGTTGAACCATCTGACAAAATTTAAGAATTTTAAATTATGATGTTTTCGAGAAAATGACGATTTTTGAAAATTTGACGATTTCTCGAATTTTTTGCGATAAAACGGTTGCACACAGAAGCGATACTTTTTGGGGGGGGAGCAGGTAACTAGGTCTTACCAACCTTGAAAACGGAATTTAAAATTCGAACCGGAAGTGCTCGAAACAAAGCATAAACTTCGAGTTTTCACATAAACTTGCGTTCATTTGTTAATTTATATACAAAAAGATATGCATGCGCAAACGTAACTATAATAAAATATAGTTTATTCATATCTCTATGTACATACCACAACAAGAATTATAACTCTACATGTCTCCATTGCTGAATTGTGAGGCTCCGAATTTGACCATTTTCCATGTTTTCTACAATTCATGAATTGTACTCCCCGTCCTTGATGGCCCATTACTTGGTGGGATTTTTTTTTTCGAAAAAAAAATACGGGTCCCTTAAAAACATGTCTAGTTCCCATTAAAAAAAAAGTTTGAACAATATCTGAGATGGTGATGGTACAATTTTATTTTTTATTTATTTATTTATTTATTTTTGCCTCAATTGAAATGGAAGGCACCAGATATCTAATTTAAGTTAAAAACAATGTACGTTTCTCATTAATTTTTAGTTACTATAAAGATGTGACTTAAAATTTGTAAAATACTGTACATATTTTAATTTTTTGCATTTTCTTTTTCTATAATAGATTATTAAAACACATGGTACAAAACATAAGAAATGTTTATTAAGTACTGACCTGTTCCGAGAGATCAGAAAAGATGAATACGAGCTGGTTTTGGAATGAAAATGGTGTTCTTTATGCTATGTATTGGGTAGTTCAGGAAGTGAGTATTTATTGAATGTTTTATTATTATTATTCGATATGCCCATTAAACCATATAGTTGAGACTCTGTTGTATTGATAGAAAGTTGAGACACTATAATATTAATAAATTTTCATAGAAATAGGCACTAACTATACATTTAAATAGGAAGAATGTGTCAAATAAAATTTACTGTAGGCAGCCAATGACACCCCAAAATAAACAAACTTCTGTTCTTTATAATATATCGAACGTAAAGAAACGACATTGATTGATTTGGCGTTTTATTGATGCATTTCGAAGGAAAAAAGAGAAGCAGGACACAAGGCAATGCTTCGAGAAGACGATCCGCACAAGGAAAAAAGAAAACTCCCGACGAGAGCTCACGTCGTGGTTCGGATTCCACGTTAATCAGTAGGTTCACGTTTTGTATAGCCTCGCTCTTCACGGGACGTTAAACTCAAATTCAACTGAACTGAAAGAAGAAAATAGATTCAAGCTGATGAAAGAATTCGCCGTACAGAATTTTGAAACTGTTGACATTGCAGAATAATGCTGGATTTGGCCCATAATTCCGTCATGGAATGTTAATGTCATGGTAATTGTAACATAAGACAAAGTAAATAATTCAATAGGTATATTAGATTTCACTGTTGTTTAATTTCCAATTATCTGTGTTGCAATTACGTAGTAATAAGGAGTAATGCAGTGTTATGAATTGCTATGAAGTTATGAATATCCTTTACGTTAGAGATATTGTAAAGATAACTTCACAGAAGTTTACTTTGGGGTGTTGTAGGATGCCTACAGCAAATTTTATTTTAGCCCAATATAGATTCATGCTGAAAAAAATTTCTGCAGGTCATTGTCTCCGATTTTCCTGAAATTAGGAAATATCATTCTAAAAAGAAAATAATTAGACCCATTTTTTTCTGCATTATGCAAAAAAAATATTAGAACTAAATTAAGCATTTGTTGCAACTGAGACTTTCAGTGACTGTTTGCCATGGCATTTTAAAGAAAATGTGGATAAAATTTAACCTTTCCGAACTTCTTAATTTTAGGTTGTGCAGTTATTTTTTGAGTTTTAGTGATATTAATGCCTATTTTTAAGGCTTTTAGTACGTAATCATCCGATTTCTATTTTTGAAGTACATTATAACACATTTAAGTAGATTAACCTATTTAGATATACGGCTTTGCGTCCAAACGTCCTGCTCCGGTATCACAGGATGGTATAGGAGCAGAGGGCTGGTGTTATTTATCACTAGCCTTTAAGATATATAAGTGAGCATAGTGAGAAGGACCACATATACTTCTACCTTATTAATTTATTCAATATGGCGCTAAATTCGGTGTACAAAAGCAGAGGGGTGATTCCTGAGAGTTAAAAAAAAATCCAATAAACATAGGGCGAAAACCCCATCGTTTATGTGTTATAGGCTGCTGAAATCATGAAAAAATGAACTTTAAAGGTTCATAGCTCCAAAACTTTGGGACCTACCTTGGTCCGGTCAAGACTTCACTTAGAACCTAGTATGTCCCCTATCCAAAAATGCGTGTTTCAGAATCCTGAGGTGCTTCCACAACAATGTTTATAGAGGGAGTTTGACTACAGGCCTATGATATAAAGTACTCTCCAACTACCTCCATAAAAATTGTTGCGTGAGTACCTTAGGATTCTAAAACATGTATTTTTGGATAGAGCACATATTAGTTCCTAAGTGAAGTCTTGATCCGACTTTGGTAGGTCCCATAGTTTTGAAGCTATGGACCTTTAGAATTGATTTTTTCATGTTTTCGGCAGCCTATAACACGTGAACGATGGGCTTTTCGCCCTAAGTATATTGGAAATTTTTTGTTTGTTTTACTCTCAGGAAACACTCATCTGCTTTTGTACGACGAATTTAGCGCCATACTGTAGGTATCGTTAAAAAAATGTAAATATTAAGCTAGGCAAAATCTAAAAAAGTTTATATCTCTATTACTTTATGGCAGGCATGCATATAGCGGAGTTGGGATTTGGGCGCCAGAGTCCAGCGGGCAAGCTCTGTGTCGGTTTTCTACATTATTTATTTACAAATACTGAACAAAAATTCAGAATAAATTAAATCTTTTAAAAGTTTCTTTTCTTTTTAACTCTTTTTAAAGCGAGCTTATCTTCTTTATCTTTTAAGTCGAAGCAGGAAATATAAACCACCGAACGATTTCTGTGTATGATCTCTGTCAAACTCGTATCCCAGCTGAGTTACTTTCCTTCCTTCGCTCAGTAATACTCATGCATCTACAGTTTCGATTTTCATCCTAAGTTAAGTTTATTGTGTTCTGTAATATCATTATTTTAAGTTTGGATCATAGTTTCAATTCTATATCTACACTATAACTTTATTCAGCGCACCAAATTTGAGTGATAGTTATTAACATATTTAGTGTATAACTTCCAAAAGTATAGGAAAGAATGTTTTAGTATTTTGGATAGCCTGAGGTAAGATAAAAAAAACGCATAAAACGCTTCGTTTGACTTATCCTTGATTCTGAGATATCTTTCGTTTTTAAATTTTGCCACACATGCTACAAATAGTAATTTTACAACAATTGCTTTATTTTAGGAGTCCACTGTGTTTGGAGGCTATCAACCGAGATGATTTCAAGGTACGCCGCACACAGGTACTACATAGACGGTACCAAATTTGACCGTAAGTAAGGATAAATCCCAGGAAAAGGAAGAAAGTGTTGTGACTCGCCTAGCATTTCAAAGTGTCTTCCTATGTGATGAACTATCATCAGCCTCCCATCATTAGCGCGCGGCTTGCTCAATTTGCAGATTCGACGAAAAACGTTTTATATAGAGAGAGTTTGGCATAGAGACATTTAGTATAGGAAGCCCAAAATTCATAGCGTCGACGTAACACCAATTTAAAAATATAGACTGAAGATCTAATTAATTCTTATTGACTGTGATTTTTTTTATTGGCGTAGCTCGCTTCGTGTGATGTGTATGGTACTCATTTAAGCTAATTTGCGTGCATATTATACTGTTTTAATTTATGGCAGTTAAATCACACTTCAGATTCTAAAGTAATGTATAATATACCTACTTCGTATCGTTAAATATATTCTTAGATGAAGGTGACAGAGAACTTTTCAAGAAATAGTTTAATTTATTTTGTGTGTGTTGAGGGCAGGGGGGACGTAAGTAAACGCATGATTCTGCTGCTTGGTTTTCGGTGATTGGTACAGTCATCTTCTGAACTACAATACTAGGGTGTGGGAAAGGGTTTGTAAGATGCAACTCTGTTCAAACTTTTCTTACAAAGTAAGTTTTTTTTATGTAAATAAAACTTGTTAAAATTGATACACTGATGAGGTGTATTTACATTTCAAACTATTATAATGTACGGTATGCAATTAGTAGACTTAAATTAATATAGACTTTTTGTTTATATATTCACATTAAATATATTGTGTACTACAAATGTATACTTAATGTAAAATTTAATAAATTATTACTGTAATTATTCTCAATAAATCTACAGGATTTTATTTTATGTATTGTCTTTTAAAGGTTCATTCCTTTATTTAGCTTTCGGTTTGTTATGCAATCGTAAGTAATGTAGGATGGTGGAATTTAGATCATTTTAAGGATAATTTCTCTATTATATACGATAACTCAAGGTAATAATCGATTGTATATCGCATTAAATATTTACATGATATAAAATAAGTTATTTTCCCCATTTATCATGTATAAATCTTACCACCAGTGGGGTTCTGTAGTATAGACACTGGTTGCCCAAGTACTTCACAAATTGCGGTATAGTCAATGCTTGAGCACTGACTTCAGGAGTGGTAGAATGAATGACTATTCGGAAACAGTGAGTAACCTAGTGGTTAATGCATCGACACGGTAAGTTGAAGTTACAGGTTCAAATCTTAGTCCAGTCTTGCATTTTCTTTCCTTTTGTAATTATGTACTTTAGCTTAGTAGACCTGATTTCTTTATACTCGAGTTATTTCATCATGACTTTCAACACAAGGACGACATGAACCACTCACATGTTGATAACTGGGATGTCTTCCTTGTGCTCTGTCATTTATTCTACGCGTTACAATAGCTGTTTTAGTGTTGTGTAAAACAAACAACGAAGAGCACAATTAAGACACCTCGACTGTGGACATCTGAGTGGTCCACGTCGTCCTTGTGTTAAGAGTCATGGTGCAATAAAATGGTTTCATGGTGATATGATCATGTTTTATAGTGATCCTTTATAAGAAAAACTCATTATGTACACGTGTTTGTAAGTTTCGTATATTTTTAATACTTCTGTAAGAAACTGTACTATAGCATTTTTTTTAGTTCCATTAAGAATACTTTTCACAAAATGCATGTGATTTGTTCCGATTGTTATTGTTCCTCCATATTTTTACATGAATATTGGCATAGATATAGAATGTGTGTCCGAGATAATTTAGTTTTCTCCACTTGTACTGCACAGTGCCCCCTGTGGTGTCGCCTTGTAATATTAAGGGATTCTGGGTACATGACAAAATATTTAGAAAATATTTTCTGTACATGATAGAAAATATTCAGAGAATATAATGTAGACAAATCAAATACATTTTCAAATTACTTTTCTTGGTGTTTTGTAGCAGTAGCAAATGTTAAGAAAATATTAAACTAGTTTCAGACGAATTTATGCTAACAAAGAAAATATTTACGATTTATTTTTCAAATAGCAATTGATATGTTTTTCATTTGTTATTGTATGTAGTTTCAGAACGTACTTAAAGTATTTTCTAACATTTTCTGGTTTTCGCAGAGAAATATTTTAAATTCTTTCTGAATATTTTTCCGTCATTACCACCATAACACCTACAGTTTGAAATACATTTCTTTCTTCAACCTATAAGTTAGAATACTAGAATTTATTTCAACAAATTTATGTGATGATAGAAGTTTCCGTGTGTTCTAAACTGGTACAACATACACAGACTTCTACCACCCCATCAATCTGTAAAAATGAATCCAGATATTTTAACTTACAAGGGTTGGAAAACTGTTCAGTATGCATTTCCTTCAGTATTGAAGAAAGAAATGTATTTCAAACTGTAGGTGTTATCGTGGTAATGACGAAAAAATATTCAGAAAGAATTTAAAATATTCTATGTGAAAACCAGAATTCGTTAGAAAGTATTTTAAGTACGTTCTGAAACTACATACAATAACAAATCAAAAACATATCAATTGCTATTTGAAAAATGAATCGTAAATATTTTCTTTCTTAGCACTAGTAGTATATCTGAAACTAGTTTAATATTTTCTGAACATTTTCTACTGTTACAAAACACCAAGGAAAATGATTTGAAAATGTTTTTGATATATCTACCTTATATTATCTGAATATTTTCTGTCTTGTACAGAAAATATTCTCTAAATATTTTATCATGTACACAAAATATTCCCTAAATATTTTCTGTCATGCACAGAAAATGTTCATTAAATATTTTCTGTGATGTACGGAAAATATTCACTAAATATTTTTTGTCATGTATAGAAAATATTTTTTGGTGAGTGGAAAATATTTTAAAATTGTTATTTTACAGAACATTAATTTTTGTTAAAAATGGATTAGAAATCTTCAGAAAACATTTCAACTAAGTACCCAATACATTGTAAAAATATTTAGAAAAAAATTCTTTATTTTAGACAAATGATTTTCAGTGTTATTGGGAAATGATTTTAAAATATTCCATGCGAAACATTTTAAATACCATTCCGTTAAAATTGTATAAAACGTTTCAAATACATTTTCAGTAATGTGTGGAAATGATACAGAAAACATTTTTTGGAAAACTTTTCTAACGGCGTATAAAATATTTCTACAACGTTTTTGAGTATATTGCGAAAATATTTTCAGTATTATTTGGAAAATGTTTTCAACAACATATGGAATATATTTCCTTAAGGGAAGTAGGATACATTTCTGAAGGAAAATGATGGTACGTTTTAGAAACGTTTTGAAAATATTTCATTGCTGTGTGGAATAGAAAGAAATGCAGAGATCTTATTAAACGCTTGCAGGGACATGGGTTTAGAAGTAAATGCAGAGAAAACTAAATACATGGAAGTGCGTCGGGACCGAAATACAGCAGATTATGGATGCGTTAAAATATTAAATAATACCTTTGATAAAGTGGATAGTTTCAAATATCTAGAATCAATATTAACAGAGGAAAATCATATTCACGAAGAAATTAAATGTCGACTAAAAGCGGGGAATTCGTGTTACTATTCGGTTCAAAATCTCTTGTTGCGAATTCTGTCGAGGAATTTGAAGCTTAATATACAAAATGATAATCATGCCTGTTGTTCTGTATGGCTGCGAAACATGGTCACTTACTGTGAGAGAAGAACATAGACTGAACGTATTTGAGAACGAGATCCTGAGACGAATATTCGGACATAAGAGGAACAGGAATGGGGAATGGCGGAAACTTCATAACGAGGAACTACATAATTTATACGGTTTACCTAACATTGTTAGGGTCGTCAAGTCTAGGAGGCTTAGGTGAGCGGGTCATGTAGCTAGAATGGAAGAAAGTAGAAACGCTTTCAAAGTCTTGACTGTATAATGGTAGGCGGATTCGATTCTTGCTTGTTCCAGTTCGAGAAGACCAACTAATAATACTATCGTGATCCGAACCTTGGATCTCTTTAAAAATCTTTATAACATCATTCAATTGCACAAATTAATGAATTATAATGAGAAACTGGTAACAAAACAAATAACCTCACTCCCACGGTCCTGGGATTCGGGCGTTACACATACCAGAGGCATATGCCGTATGCCCACCGTCGCTGTTGCGTCAACCCAAAGGTATACCCCTTACTACCTGTAAAAGAATACAAGGTGGGACAGGTATGTGTGGTTAACACCAGACGAGTAGTGGGAGACGAAAGTAAACGTTTGGAGCTCGCTGCTTAAAAATACCTTACTTTGTGACATACTACTATAGACTGCATACGTTTTAAAACTTTAGCATCCTTGATTCACTATGAAAGGAAATGTAAAATTACACTCTTTAATCCTATTGGATTTTACTCTCTACAAATTTTAAAAAGAAAAGAAATATTTCGTAAGACATTTATATTTTGATTTATCATCACTGACACTGAAATACTTACATGTAAACACCAACACAGAACACTTTTGATTTATCATCATAGTTTTCTTTTCTTATTCGATGGCCCAAATATTTACGAGACGATATCGTTAACGCGCACGATATTCGCGATCGGCGGATACAATGCTAAAATTCACTAGTGCACTGTTGAATAAAGATGAGTTTGTGCGTCGTCTTCAATTCTGGAGTGCATTAGATCTCTTCCATGAGTTTCTTCATTCAAAGATGTCAACTACGACCTATATCGTTTATATAACAAAATCACAAATCACAAGTTTTCGTAGTAGTACTATTGAAAAATGTTTTGTTAACTTGAAATCACAAGACTTATAAAATATCTCTGAACGTTTTCACATTTTATGTTTGCTAATGCGGTTTGCATATATGAGAGCTTAGTTTCTGTCCACCTTAGTTTTTGAAGTTTTAAGACCGCTCTGACGCGTCTGTTCATCCGTCACATAGTTGCCAGTCAAACAGCGTAAGAATACACTAGCAGACTAAAATATAGTTCGTAGAAAACATTAAGTTTTTGCTTCTTTATTTTACTAATAATGTATAATGGATAATCCATAGGTTAATAAAAATCACTATAAAGGCACTGATAATTTCAATAAATCATGAAATTACTGATTACAACTAAATTTTACATTGTCACGTAAAATCTGTCGTCATCACATACGTTTTGCTGCGTGGGCGTTCAGCACAAGGGTAGCAAAATATTTTACCTTGTTTGGACTGATGGGAGAAGCAGGGCTGTCTGGAAAAGTGAGGCACCTTTTTGGTGACAAACTCCTGAGCATTGTTCTCCTCCAAATGTTAACTGATTGCGTTTCATTTCTAAGAATCGGAGTTGAGGAAATACGAGGGTTGATTTAAAAATTTATGTCTATCCATATCGTTATAAATGGCGGAGAACGGACTGTCCACTAATGGTACCACAGAAGTGGGCAAGAACCCTAGAATCCAAATCTTCATAATCACACTGCACCACAAAGGCAATCACAGCACTCCATCAGTCCATAAAGGGTTAATATCATTTTAAGTTTGTTCACATTGAAGAATAACAGTTCGTACGTTCACACGGACACACATGGTCGCGAAAGTTCGAAAAATAACGAACGCGTGGGCCATTTCGTAAATGTCTTTTGAGTCTTTTCATTTTTATTATTAGTTTATATCTTCTTTTTTATTTTAATTATTCCTTAAAATGTAAACACAAATATAATTTCAATGTTTCAATATAAAACAATAGTTACTAATAATTCAAAATACTATTCAACATTGTACTTCATAATGTTTTTCAAAATTCAAACCAAGTTATACAAACATATTAATATATTCAATGCAATAATGTATTCAATAAAACATCATGTTGAATAAAATGTTAAGTTTGATAAGGTATCGTATTGAATGCAATATTTAACAATGCACAGTAAAATATAGGTAATACAAACTAAACATATAGCAATAAATTTAAAATACTAAGATTTTATTTAGTATTCTGCAATAATACTGATTTATTCTAAAATAAAACACACAACAACATTCAAAAATAACATATATCACCAAATAATTCAACTTATCATGATTTTGTTTTTCATGAAAATAAAATATTCCTTACTGCTAAATACATAAAATTTTATTATATTTAAAACATCAACATTATTCATGAAATTCAAATGTGTACTTTCATTGACATATCAACACAACTATTTACTAAGAATATACAAAGTAATTCAACATAACTAAAACATACGATATAGTGCACGCAATTGATTCATATTTTATTAAAATTACATATTAAAAGCACATATGTAAATATAACACTAAAAGATGTTTCATTTACTTGAAAATGAAATAAACTAGGCTGATCCGAGTTCGTCACGCTCGAAGTATATAAAAATATACTGCCTGCATTAAATTTGCAAGACCCTACCCCAATTATTTATTAATATGTTTCCATCCCCAGAGAGTTAGTTAGTTATATTATAAGCTTCAAATTCCTCGCCAGAATTCGTGATAGCAAAGGATTTTGTACTGAATAATAACACGAATTCCTCAGTAGTTGTTCCAAATAGCTTGACTCAATTTTATCAGGTGTTAGACAATACGCACCTCGAAATAAGCACGAAAACCCACAATTCAAACATTTGTTTCCTTGCCAATTTTCTCCAACTCTTCGAAACGAAGAGCAGATCCACGGCAATAAGTAGCAACTAACTTCATAGTACTCTTTCCATTTTTTATTTCTGAAATTGTTGATTCCAAATCAGAACCGGATCCGTTCGGTGTGCAATGCACCACACACAAAGAATATCCCTATCAGGATATTCTTTTACCCGAACCCATAATCCACTTTTTAAAGCCTGTTTTAGCCTCATCATCATCATTAGTGAAGCATGTAAGTTTACCTTTGATTATATTCACAGTGTTTATGTATTGCGAACACAGCGTAAATAAATGTTGATTTTTTCTCAAAGAACACTATGGCATTTGCCTACACTATGGCTGTTCACTAGGCGACATGACTGTTCATTGGGCGACACTTTTGACACCTATTTACACCTTACGTTATGCACTAGCTGATACAAATGGCAATATCTTTGAAAAGGTTCCTTTACGAGACAACAGCTGAATTTTAACTTTATAACCATAGAGACTGTCCAGAGATGGCAGCACAAGCATTCCAACAACTATAAGAAAAGTTTAGAAACATGAACTTACAGACAACTATGCTGTGCATGAATTTTTAATGTGCTAAATCACTTGTTTAGATGCTTCATTTTTTTGTTGTTATTGTAAGGGATATGTGTCTGCAATTGTTCTTCAATATGTAATTCCTGTTCTAAAACACGGGGAAACTTGCTCTTAATTAACAGTTGTAAGCGTCATAGCAGGTCCTCCTGGTTGCTCCACTAAGGTGGAAAAACGCAAGGTGCAATCTCAAACCACTTCTGGTCGTACCAGAAGCTCATCCCAAAGCTCTGTTACATCTGTGGCTTCCCGCTCTTCAATCCAGCAAAGTTATTCTAACCGCTTGCAATTTTCACCACCTGCAAAGAAAGCACACACTGCACCAGATAGAATGGAGAACACTACGGACATGGAAACAGATTCTACTGCGGCTCCAGCTTTACCTCGCTCTTCATCACCATCAATTTACTCGTTTCTGTTGACCAATTTTGATTCACGTTTCTCGACTGAGAAACAAGTTGCTATACAACTGCGCAAGTACCTTCCTCGTGCTTCACTCAAAGAAATAGTCAAGACTAGAAACGGCTTTATTTTCAAAACAGAAGATGCAAACTTGGTTAGCACTATAAAGAACAAAGTACCTATAGATACCTTCGGCAAAGATGCTAAACTTACTAACCTAAATGCATCCCAACGCAAGCAAATACCACCACCTCGCCGTCTTCCCCTCCTTTCCGTGGTGATTCGCGGTGTTGATCCTTCTTATAGCGATGACGAGATTCAGGAGGAACTTACCTACGAAGGACACACACTCCAGAAGGTTATGCGCATTAGAAACGCTGCAGGCCCCACGTACATTGTTCGCGTACTAACTCCTTCTCAAACCACCATTGATTCTCTTCTGACTAATGGGGCATACAATTATAACAGAAGACACAGAGTTGAACCTTCACGGTCACCAGCACCACTACCACTTCGATGCGAGAAATGTCAGACATATAATCAACATTCTACCGCAACATGCCCAAATACTACTGTTTGCGGCTACTGTTCTGGTGAACACTCCACTCGTACATGTCCAAATTTACAACAACCACCGAATTGTCACACTTGCCACGAACAACATCCGACATATAGTTACAAGTGCAAGGGTAAACCTGCCCCTACCGAGGCTCACCCTGAGTACGTGGCACCAATACGTACATATAACTATTCTGCAGACGTTCCACAATCACTGGACTCTCCTATAACAGTGCGCAATATGCTTGCTTTTCTAACACTCACTCTTCAAAATATCCAGCCATTTCATCGTTCGCATGTCTTAAAACAAATCACCCACGCAGCCAGAGAAATATTCCATGTTACATTTCATGCTACTTATTCTGGTCAAAATGTCTATTTTCATACAGCACCTTTGGAAACTACTGTCTAACCTAATCATCATGGATATAGTCTTTTTATTTCTCAATATTAGATCTATTTGGCAGAATAAATCTTTATTCGAAGCGCTGTTACTGGAGGAAAGATATACAGTGTTTATCCTTAACGAAACCTTTCTCACTCCCCCTATGACTTGTCACTTTTCTGGATATACACTAATTCGACAAGATAACACTCTTCCTAGGAGGCGTGCAAATGGAGGAACAGCCGTGGGATTTTCTCCACGTATCCCATCAAGACGACACTTTTGTAGGGTGCCAGATCTGCCTGAATATCTTATAATTACTTTATACTTCCGTAGTATAGCCATAACTGTTGCTACTGTTTATATCAGACCTGGAAAGCCGCTACCTACTGCATTCGTACAACACATTTCCGATAATTATAAGAGATTCATAATTATGGCCGATTTCAACATGCACAGCAGATCACAAAGAGACAGATCTACCTTTCAAACCTTTGTCACAACTCACACGACTGGTATCATTCATGATCTTCCAAAACCCACTAGGCCTGAATCACAAAGCACACCAGATATCGTTATTACTTCTGCTAATCTCGTTTCGCAAATCCATATTAATGTTCTCGATCCATTAGGAAGTGACCATGTTCCGATCAAACTGCTCCTCCGTACTCATCCTACGTCTCCCTCTCCAGAATTTCAGAGAACTAGCGTCCGTTTTGACAAAGCCAACTGGGAACAATACCGAACATATCTATCGGCAGCAATAGAGCCATTAAAACCTCCTACATCAGAAGTCGAACTGTATCATGACATTCAGACCATCACAACTTCAATTCAAGAAGCAAGTTCACTTTACATACCAGTAACTACATCAACGCCTTATCGACCAACATTGCCACCAGAATATCTCACATTTGTCACTCGCTCTCGACAGTTTTATCGTGACTATCAACGTACAAAAAAACCAGAATCACCCCGTCATCACCGGCAACTTCAGAGGATGGTCAAGAATTACATATGTGCTTACAAGCTAAGGTGTTGGGTTAAAACCTGTAATTCACTCTCTGACGTCACTCACCCTAGCAAGTACTGGAAACGTTTTAATGCTCTTTGCGGAAAACATACTAAAACACCTTATCCATTATTAAATGGTGACTTACCTATACAAACAGATTCCGCTAAAGCTGACGCTTTTGCTGATTTCCTCCAAGACATCTTCACACCACTCAGTTCCACATATTCATATAGACATCCAGCTGACACAGTCAATCCATCTTCTCCTTCATTACAACCTCATGCCCTTCATACTCTTCCGCAAAATGAACCTCTAACAGAGCAAATCACAGTTCAAGATATCAGTACAGTTGTACGCAACAAAAGGAATAGTGCACCTGGCTTCGATACAATAACCTATCGCCATATAAAAGAAAGTCCGCTTATATTGCTTACTCTGTTAGCCACGATTTTTACTTTCATTCTGCGAACTGGCTATTTTCCTGTCACCTGGAAAACTTCTAAGACGTTAATGTTTCCAAAACCAAAGAAACCTCCTGCCAACTTATCATCCTACCGCCCAATTCAATTAACGTCTACTTTTAGTAAAATCCTAGAACGTATTCTAGTAAGACGTCTGCATACATACATAGAAAAACGCCAGTTACTTCCCATACACCAAGCAGGATTTCGCCCAGGTTATTCGATCAACGATCAACTACTTCGTTTAACCACCATGGTTACACAACACTATAACTCGGTCAAACCATCATGTCTTGTATTATTTGACCTCGAGAAAGCATTTGACAGGGTATGGCACATTGCACTTATATACAAATTAACTCATCTTCGATTTCCTGTCCCTTATATCAGACTGACATAAGGGACTTTTTAATCGACTTTTTAAGCGACTTTTTAATCGGCCGTCTGTCATATGTTTCAATAAATAACTGCCTCTCACATCCTATTTTCCTTCACTGTGGAGTACCTCAAGGATCGGCTCTGTCGCCACTTCTCTATCTTCTCTATGTTGCCGATATGCCTCCACTTCCTGATAAAATTCACCTATTTCAATATGCCGACGACACTGCCTTTCTTGCCTTAGGATCTACTATTCAATCCATCAACACTGCTCTACAGTTAGCAATTAACAATTTTCTTCGCTGGTGCGATAAATGGCAGCTAACGATCAACGCCACAAAAACGCAGGCCATTGTCTTCATTCCTCCGAAACGAACATCAAGAGTCAGAAGAAATCCTAACTGCCTTTCACTACAAGTAGACCAAACTCCCATCCAGACACGATCAATTGTAACTTACCTGGGGCTCACATTCGATAAACATCTCACTTGGAAACAACATCTTCAAACAGTCACAACTAAAGCATACAATAGACTCAACTTATTAAAAAGGCTCACCGGAACGTCCTGGGGACTAAAAGCGAACACAATTCTGAACACATACAAGGCCTTTTTACGGCCTGTGCTGACTTACGGAAACGTTGCATGGATTGCGGCCACCCGCAAAATTTATGAAAAGTTATTAGTGTTAGAACGACATGCTTTCCGCATTGCATATCGAGTCAAACTGCCTAGTCCCACAGCAGACTTGTACGACCGAATTCAGTTTCCTACACTTCAGTTTCATCTTGAAACTTTACGTCTCACATACATATGCTCTCGTTATAACACCCAACACCCTTTACTTCTGAATACTATGCACCACTTAGCTCTCCATCCTTCTCCATCTCGATATTGCCCTACACCGCTATCGTTACTCTATACTCTCTACTGCTACACTCTACCTCCTGACGCCTTAGACCAGGAACTGCTCACAGACTATCAAGTTCATGACCATCTTCCACTCATATTTCCATCATTTTCACGCTGAATCCATCTGCTACTAACAGGACTCCCAATGTCTACTTTGAAGCCTAGAGCAGCCCTAGGCTAGAATATGACTTCATCTGTCGGACTAACACTTTTAGTGTAGTGATGTGATAGCACGCCTCGCCTCATCCTTCATGCTCATCATTCACAATCTATCTCTCTATGGTATGCCTTCTCACCAGGTACCCATTATTACTTTCATATATCTGTTCTTCCAGTTCTGTACAATTTTAAATTAACCGCAATTTCCTACCAAATCTTAAGGTTCGAAAAGATCCTTAAGACCTTAGCTATTACTATATTAAAGAACTTCTCTGAGACCACCAAAAATTCCCTTAAATCTGCCATTTAAACAACACTCTTCCCTAAGAGAGGGCGTAACCCTCTAAAAGGGTGCTAGTCACTAAGACTAGCTATAAACTAACAAACAACAACAACGTCATAGCACCAGTTAAAAGGTCTTTAGCTTGCCATGATTTTATTTTTAGAGAAGCAACAATGGGTAATTTATGCCCTTGCTTCAGAGAAGAAAATGTCAATGTTAGATGAAAGATGTTTAAATACTTAGGACTTTATTCAGGATCGTTCTGACGCGTGATTAGAGTCATACTAAAGAGTTCGACTGACATGTTTCTCGCAATATTTAGGTTTTAGTATGGTGCTAATCATACTTCAAAACTACTCTAAATAAGGTGGTTTGTTACTTGGGTATAATACTAGGGAATGATTCGTTCATTGAATGAGTTAGATTTCCGCACATCTATTTTGCGCAAATGAGTTATTCGATCATATTAATTGAGTGGGAATTATTCGATCATATGAATCCCTTGGGCTACTGCACTTTTCTGCGCAACTTAATAAATTAATTGTGAGTAAATGCAATATCGTTGATCATCTTTGCCACATGACACGGACAGCGTTGCTTTGGGGTGAGTGGATTGGCGCGGGAACTCCTAAGCTTCAGTGAAAATATGAAGTTTCAATTATATGCTGTTGTTCTACTCCCATTGTTATTATTTTTGCATCCAGTTTTTCATATTAAGTCTTATCTCGCAATCCATTTGTTCTAGCCTATGGGTCATTGTGGCTCACTGATAAAGCTCTTGCCTCGGTTCGTGGAGTCCCTGGTTTTATCCACTGCTACGTGATTTTGTGGTGTACATCACGATGTCCGTGGGTTTTGTTGGGTGTGTCCGTGTCCTTCCGCACTCTCATTCCACTTATTCTTCCGTGTTCATTTACTTGCCTTAATCATTCGTTCTCCTTAGGCTAATGCACACAAACATGAAACGTTGAACTGCAACATTTCTATTTTATCCTATTATATTCTAAAAGATGTTCTATTTTATTCTTCACTGGCAAAAAATAATCATTTTGAATCCATGTGAGCTAGAGAAGAAAGGTAGTTGACACATCAAGATATATTTAATATTATTGTGATCATTTTAAAAGTTTTACCCCGGGTAGACTTTGAGTAAACGCAAATGAAATAAAATCTTAAAGTCTTACGTTCCATGGTTATCATCGTGTAGACTGAAGGAAATGATGATGATGATGAGAACGAATGAAATGGTGAAATGAAGGAAGTAAGTGAAAACGTGAGAACACAGAAAATCCACACATATGGTATTTGTCCAAAACAGAGCCATTTGGCGCAAATAGGAGAAAACCAGGAACCCCATCCGCTAAAGATGAACACTTTACCCTGAGCCGCTACTATCGCAATAAGAAAGAGAGAAACATATATTTGCGAAAATACTGGTAACCCCAATTGAAACCGATCTGAGAAATGCCCCAGGGTAAACTTGTTAGCCGCATATAATTTTCTCCCCGGCCAATCCTGAAGACATCCCTGTTCGGTTATATTCCTAAGATAAAACCATTAGTTACTTAAATTTGAGTTGAGTTGATTTTGAGTTTAACATCCCGTTCAGCAGGATGGCTATATGGGACGTGGACCTACTGATTAACATAGAATCCGAACCAAATGAGATCCCGCCGGGAATCGATTCCCGGTCTCCCAAATCCCCTTGTTTAAATGGAAGCTCAAAAAACCATTAGTATCTTCACGTCTATTTCAATAGCAGTAAAGCGAGAAGTAGGTTCCACTAAGTTTTGTTCATGTAGACGTGTTTTTACTGAAAGATGCATTACACTGTCTTCCCAGAAAGTATCTACGTTCGTCTTTCTATATATACCTTTATAAAATCCATTATGCATAGTACAAATATTTTACAGTGCACTTCTTGTGTGTAAATGCTGTATTTAATTTAATATAATATAATACTTTGAATTGATTATGAAACATTAAATTTGACCTTTTTTGGCTAGTGTAGTTGCAAGTGATGAAAATACTTTTATCCAATGTACGTATAGCATCTTAATAAAATGGATAAATGCTCATTAAAAGCATGGTTATATTAACTACGAAATCGTATTACTCAATGTTTCTTCCAGACATGATTTTGGGGAGCACTGCCCCCCGGAGCTTTGAGAGTGTCCTACCAAGAGCAGACCATAATAATACGTCTATAATATAATAATAAAGAGAATAGTACCAGGAATTCCGTCTCGGAATACTAAATGCCATCTCCCCCGGAACATTTTTTTCTGAAAGAACGACTGGTATTACTTCTAATTGAGCAACACTCTCAATACTTCAAGCGTACGACGAGAAGCAAGCAATAGGACAGTTAATTTTGAAGTAATCTTTTTCTAATAACGTGGTTTTCTTTCTTCGCAACAAGCAACCCTACCACGCAGGAAGGAAAAACCGCATGCTACAACGAGACAAACAGAAAAAAGCGTGTACGGCTTCTTTCTTTTTTACTCCCCGTGAACTGCAAATGCATCTGCAGAAGCAACCCTGCAAATTCTCTCGCACAACACAAGCTGGCAGTTTATGATTCACAATTCATTTCGAGCAATTCAGTGAAAAGTACAAATGATTCAGTAGAATAATCGTTTCACTTGTAGGAAGAATTATAATTGATTTGACTCGCGCCATGATTCGTTCATATTGATCGAATCGCTCATGATCGACACAACCCTAATTATATATAACCACAAATGATAGACACCAGTTACCACTTTTTGTTTAATAGTTTTAAAGCTAATTCCTCTAGAATTGAGTAGATTTTTGTTCAGCATTAAGGCTATAAGAGACCCTTACTCCGTGGAGTCCAAACAACATGAGCTCCCGCCGGGAATCAAAGCCAGGTTTTCCATGTCAAAGGCACGTGAGCTATCCGTTTAGCCACGACGGAGCTCTTAATCCCTACAGAGTAAAAGCAACAAGAGATAGCGAATAATGACTTTTGTGTGTGGATTCAATGTCCGACAAGAAATGTGTCTTATTCCCCTTTCGCGACCATTAGCTAAAGATGTACTATAACTCGTTTGTGTGTTTCATTCGCATAGATTAGAAGTCTACCATAGTTTCACTTCGTGGAAAAAAAAATTGACTTGATTTTCATTTATACGCATAATCCCAAATTGAACCATGAATTTTCAAAAAAAAAAAAATATATATATATATATATATTTTATGGTTAGTTAATAGTGCATTTCGTACAACCTGTAATTCTAATCTTATACAGTGTCAAAATCTGTTTTAAGAAAGATAGAATACTTATAATAATAATAATAATAATAATAATAATAATAATAATAATAATAATAATAATAATAATAATAATAATAATAATAATAATAATAATAATAACGAACTCTATGGCCTATGGAACCCGGAGGTTCAATTCCCGTTCACAAAAGCTCTCCACTGACTTCTGTCCTTAGCCAACTGGAACTAGTTTCCACTTTGTATTGCTATTTCTGCGACATTCATCTTCATATTGTCCTCCCACCTGCGCCTTGCTATTCCTAATGTTCGTTTTCCGATTGGACTTCCGTTTAAGACATTGAAAACGTTCCTACTTTCTTCCATTGTGACATCACCTGCCCACCTAAGCCTCCTAGATTTGATAACCCTAACAATGTTCGGAAAACCATATAAATTATTTAGTTTCTCGTTAAGAAGTTTCCGCCATTCCCCATTCCCGTTTCACTTGGGTCCGAATATTCATCTCAATATCATGTTCTTAAATACTTTCAGTCTACGTTCTTCCGTCACACTAAGCGACCACGCTTCACAACCATACAGAACAACAGGCGCGACTATCGTTTTATATATTAAAAAAAGTTTCAAATACCTCGAGAATGCACGATGACAAGTGATATTGAACTGAATAATAAGACGAATTCCCTGCTTTTAGCCCACATTTAATTTCTTCGTGAATATATTTTCGTGTTTTGATATTTATCCTAGATATTTGAAAGTATCCACTTTATCAAAATTATTATTTATATTTTAACGCACCCATAATCTGCCGTATTATGGTCCCGACTAACTTCCTTGTATTTAGTTTTCTTTGCTTTACTTCTAAACCCATATCCTGCAAGCGTTAATAAGACCTGTGAATTTCTTTCTATTGTTCTCCTATCATCCTCTATTAAATCTGAATCATTAACATAATCTGCTGAATACCTTTCAATTCTACACCCTGGTTGTTATCTTTGATTTTACTTATAGTGTATTCCAGGACAAAGTTGAATAATAATGGCGACAACGCATCTCCTTGTTGAGGCCATTCTCTACGTGAAAGCTCGTGGACAAAACATTTTCTACCATTATTTTACCTTGCTATTCATTTAAAGAAATCTTAATTAGTCTAATTAGTTTTTTTCGGTACTCCATTCTGTAAGAACGTTTCTCTCATAACCGAGTCGTAAGCCTTTCTGCAATCAATAAGTAGTTGATGTACCAAGGTATTGTATACCCATTTATTTCCGTGTATTTGTCGAGTGGTAAACATTTGGTCGATAGTTGAGGTATTTCGTCTAAATCCGCACTGATAGTCTCCAATAATCGCATCTACGTATGGAGCCAATCATGCTAATAGAATGTTTGACAGGATTTTATAGGATGTTGTCAAAAGATAAATGCCACGATAATTATTACAGTCAGTTTTGTCGTCTTCCTTGCGAACTAGAACAATGATTGATTCTTTTCACTCTTGTGGCAATTCTTCCTTGTTTCAAATAAGGGAAATGACTTTGAGTACCTTGTTCCTTAATTATTCGCTTCCAGCTAAAATTAATTCAGCCGGAATTTCCTCTACAACCGGAGATTTGAGTTTCTTTAATTTCTTTAATGCGATTTCTACTTTTACTCTGGAATATACTGTTCTCCACGCATATTAGTTTTTGGCTGCGTGTTAAGCAAATCCTCAAGGAAATCTTTCCATCTGTTTAAGATGCTATCTCTATCAGTGAAAACTCTTCCGTCTGCTTTCTTTAGTATATAAGCATGAGGTTGCTAGCCTTTCTTAAATTCGGACAACGGTCGATAACTGACAACGGTCGATAAAGTATGATAGACGAAACGAAAGGTAGTAACATCAAAAGAAAGAAACAGAAAATTAGGAAGGACGAAAGAAAGAACAAAGACGCAGTTCTTACATGGAATTAAATTGGACAAATAAAATATTATATATGAACAAAAACCATAAGAAAATGGAAAGTCAATGACATTCTTAGAAATAGTAAGAAGGATTATTGTTGCACGTGGAATGCGAAAAAATAAATTTATTTCATGGGGAGCTTGAGCACGGTAGCCCCGTAAATACGCTACTGAAAACAATTATGCTTCCCTGATCCCCTACGTCATTGTTTTCAACCACACTTATATATCGGGTGTTGCAAAATAAGTGTTACAAATCTTGGGAGGTGACTCCTGAGACAAGAAAAAAGTTATCTTGAACTTTCGGCTATCGGACATAGTTTCGGATCTACAACGTGCCGAAAGCGTGGGAAAATGACTTTCGGACGCCAATAGTTCGGAAACTACCCAACTTAAACAGGGTTGGTAAAAAATTCACTGAAGAAGTCATACCTGCTGTATTGAATTTTGCATGTTTCACAACCCTACCACGCACGCGCAAAGGATTCCCCAAAGGAACGTAGGGAGTCCCGGATAATCTGGCAAATGAAAATTGGTCTAAATGGATATGAATTGATAGGGTTTCTACCAGGTAACAACAAGTCGTTTGTATTAAGTCGATATCTAGAACAAATACAAAATGGCGGATACGTTCGTGCCCTTGTGTGTGGTTGCATAATTGCCAGATACGGATGCTGGCCAACAGTGACGTTCTGAGTATTAAGTGTAGCGAATTTGTACTCAAATGTTCTAGAAAGATATCTGGAGTGTCAGGAGAGCACAACAGATGAAGCAGGGTGATTCACATGTGTGGAAACACGTAACGAAAAATGACTAGAAATGCACTCATACTCAGTAAACGTGATTTCAAAGCGTAAAGAATAGCATCAAGAACATGAAAGCTATTTCCAATTCACCAATAATATTCCATCAATCCGATGCAACATGATGTGCACGGTTGCGTACCAATAAGGATAACAGCTGAGGCCAAGTTGAAATTGTGCAAGGGGACTCACAAATAAACTGGGTAAACTAAATGATTGTCACTAGTAGAATCACATGATCGATATTGAAATGTGGCCAATGCATGTTCATATCGACATGTAGCTAATGAACAAATGCAAACATGTCCCACTACTGCTGGGACACCGTCCCACGTGCGAAAAATAGGAAAATAACTACTCGGGTCTTGAATCTGAGGCAGTGGGCTTCCAGTAGTATTAGAAACTGCAACCACACGAGCGAAATTGAGCGCTCTAACCCTTTCGCCTCACTTTCTCTGTATTCATTTCTTTGAGGAGTACCCACTTTATTTGGCAAGCGCTCTTGTACAGCCTCCCGACAAGCTTGTGTGTTTCATTTTGTTACTCCTACTACACAGTTGTAAACAATCAGAGCTTCAGGACGTTTCTTCCTATTTCTCATGTCGTTTTATTTTCCATATGCATGGTGTCCAGCAGTAGTGTTACATGTACCAAATTGGTTCATTTTCGTCTTTGTCTTTGCATGTACACTGTGTGTAAGATAAGAATTTCTGGAGTTATTTTCCTATATTTCGAGTACGTCATATGTGCCAGAAGACGTGGGACTTGTTACAAGTTTGTTATTTTCACGCTCTATCAGAAATTGAATCATGGATTAAGATATTTCTTTTCATGTGTCGACTGTGGGACAATGTCCCAAAAAAGGAGGGGCATTGATTCAATCGTGTTCTAGTTACGTTCTACCAAAAAGTGCACCAGATGTAATAGCAGAATGTACAACGTTATTTTCCTAGTTTTCGCACGTGAGATGGTGTCCCAGCAGTAGTGGGACATGTTGACATTTGTTCATTAGCTACATGTTGATATCAACACACACTTTGGCCACATTTCAATATGGATCATGCGATCTCATAGTGACATTCATTTAGTTTAACCAGTTTATTTGTGAGTCCCCTTGCACAATTTCAAATTGGCCTCAGTTGTTGCATCCTTATTGGTATGCAACCGTGCATATCATATTGCATCGGATTGACGGAATATTATTGGTGAATTGGAAATAGCTTTCATGTTCTTGATGCTATTCTTTACATTTCCGACGTTTTGAAATCACGTTTACTTAGTATGAGTGCAATTTTTCTGGTCATTTTTCGTTACGTGTTTCCACACATGTGAATCACCCTGCTTCATGTGTTGTGCTCTACCGACACTCCAGATGTCTTTCTAGAACATTTGAGTACAAATTCGCTACACTTAATACTCAGAACATCACTGTTGGCCAGCATCCGTATCTGGCAATTATGCAACCACACACAACAGGCATGAAGTTGTCCGCCATTTTGTATTTGTTCTAGATATCGACTTAATACAAACGAATTATTGTTACCTGGTAGAAACCCTATCAATTCATATCCATTTAGACCAATTTTCATTTGCCAGATTATCCGGGACTCTCTACGTTCCGTTGGGGAATCCCTTGCGCCTGCATGGTAGGGTTGTGAAACATGCAAAATTCAATACAGCGGGTATGACTTCTTCAGTGAATTTTTTACCCGCCCTCTTTACGTTGGGTAGTTTCGGAACTATTGGCGTCCGAATGTCATTTTCCCACGCTTTCGGCACGTTGTAGATCCGAAACTATGTCCGATAGCCGAAAGTTCAAGATAACTTTTTTCTTGTCTCAGTGGCAGGAGTCACCTCCCAAGATTTGTAACACTTATTTTGCAACACCCGATATATATATATATATGCAGTGGCGGATCCAGGATATGATCAAGGGAGGGGCTAAACCATAATTTGCCGTTTTATCCAGTGTAAACTTGAGCGTCAAGGGGGGTCTTTAGCCCCGTAGCCCCCCCTTGAATAAGCCCTTGTATATATATATATATATATATATATATATATATATATATATATATATATATATATATAATATGGAAACGGTCTAATCCGTTCCCCCCAATGTTGAAAACAGTTTGGCGCCGATGTTACAGAGTGTGAGTACAGAGTACTTACTGCTTGCGTCATTAGTTGTTTCTGTACACTAGAAAGCTTGTTTTAAACGAGGACAATTTACAACTGAGTGAATGATTTGTGGCAAGACCTTATATTGGCCTAAGGCAGCGAGTTACGTCTTACATTTGAATGAAAAGGGATCTGTGTTCGACACCATTAATTAGAGTTAAATGCTAGTCCAAGTATAAACGATAAGACGTAATAGGAAACAATATATATATTTAGAATGAATGATTTATAACTAATTGTTACTGTCAATAGAGATTGTTAACGTTCACAGGCTTGATGTGTAAGGTCTTGAATTCGAGTCCATATAGTCAATTTCATTTAATAAATAGCTATTTAGCAAAACATATATTAATATTAAATTGATGAGTAGACCGTATCGCGTATTAATCCCTGGAGGAAATTTAAGTAACATATATATATTTTTTCACAGTGGTAGTCTCGCCTTGTTAATTACTAACCTATACTATATTATTATGAAGCATCTTTCTGTTGAGCTCGACTGATCAGATATTGTGTTAAGTGGCCATGTATTTTCTCTTCCTCAATTACTAGCAAATATCAGGTAGCCAAAGACCTTAGTGTAACAAAATATTATTATCGTTCTTTTTAAATAATCGTTTGATTTCTCCGAGATTGCGGCATATATATTTGAAACCAATTTTGACCACTTTTGAAACGTTCTCAGGGAATGCAACAAAGGAGAGATCCGTGCATTTTATCTTTTAACGCTATTGTGTTCAATAATCTTATTAAAAATAAGGTTGATACAATTTATGTTGAAAGCTCCAGATTAAAATCAAGGAAGGAGCAGGTATTATCAACATACGTATATGAATTAAATCTGCAATCTTTTCTATTTTTTCGTATGTTTACTTTTGTTTTTTGTTATTAATAATACGTGAATGCAACTAACCGCACAACTGTCATTAGGCTGAGAGGCTGACTTCGTTCGTTAATAGCAACCTCTTTTTATTTGTTGATACAAGATTAATAACCTTCAAATTTACACCTAAAATCTGTGGTGACTTCAGAAGATTTAAATACAGTGGCGGTGATAATTACTACAGCATAACACTGAGAACCCACATTGAGGACAACATGAGTTCTGGCCTCAGAAGAAATTTCGTACCTCTGGGGGAAAATTCCCTTCGAGTAACCCCCTGAAATCATAACTGTCTATGATGTTATAGGATTACACAAATGCCAAACTTTTTTCTCCTCATTCACACGATACTGAAATTCCCTAATATATGTTGTGAATGTCTTCAGAACAAGAGAGATTTTAGTGGCGAACAGCGTTATAAGTGTACTTGATGCTTTCCCGTTTCCTTCTACATTTTCACTCTATCCTTTATTTCTAACAATTCCCTTCCATGTGTTATCTTTTCGTCTAGCTCGAGAATAAGGAACATAACTTGCAACGTAAAACTGAAACATGATTTTCATTCGGATAATGTTATTTTTATTTATTTATTTATTTATTTATTTTATTTTATTTTTTTATTTTATTTTATTTATTTTTTTTTTTTTTTTGGTGTTAATCAACCATATTTGTTTTACTGTTCAGAAATCAATAACTGATAAATCGAAAAGTTAATTTAGCCACTTTCACCTTTGGAACTTAAAATGTTTCTGGATTTCTCTCACCGTTATATGATCCAAACTTTTACAAAAGTGATTACAATCAATAGTGGATTGAGAAAGGTTGATCGGAAAGCTGGTGGGTTCTATTCAATTGGAAGATGAACGACTGCATATGATATTTAAAATAAACTTGACATTGAAATAAAATGAACCAAACGTTTATATATTGAGACCTTACTTCACCTATGCAAGAATTATAGAGAATTATAGAGAATGTAAAACATGCTGCTGATTTCCAATTATTTTTTTCTTTCATTTTTGTACTGATAACTCACGACTGTTTCCTTATGTCCCTTCCGTAAACTGTGGAAGGATATTTTACAACATTAAGATATATTTGACATTCATTTTCCTGTCTTTTTTTTTCTGAATAAAAATGACATTTCTGTGAACAATTAACATCTTGGCACCACAAACAGGTACATTACAAGTGCATTGTATTCGAATCAAAACGATCGTCTTTGTATGTATGTGAGCATCAATGAAGAACAGTTTGGTTTGCTTTCCAATGTAGATTCCTTCTAATTGGATCTAAAGAGCAATTTGATCCTCTGGATCGAATGTTTCGTTCTGGTATGCTTCCAAGTTCTCTGGTTCACCCAGAGCAATTATTTGATTCTTCGCTTGGGTCTAATCCCTTGTTCTCAATGAATATTGAAATATTGTGGTATTGCATGCATTTTTCTAATAATATTTCTCTTTAAAGTCAAGCTAAACAAATCTTTATCAACACAAATAATCACAACAAATCTTCTTTATCAACACAAATCATTACAAAGTATTTTGAGCCTAGGCGAGCACGTGCATAAGAAACCGTGTACCTACCCAATTGTTGTAGGGGAAGATGGCTCTCTCAGAACTGCTGGGTGTCTTGCATATTAGGCCTAAAAGCAAACTAACAGTATCTGAAATCGTCAGTAACTCAACAACCATATTGCCATACTGCATATACATATACGTAATTAAGTAGCCTACATATTTTTAGGAAATGCCCTATTATTAGGAAATGTAGGTGGTAGGAAATGCACTAATAAACTATTCATTAAAAATGTCTAAGAAAGTTCATCTGTTTCAATCCGATTACAAGGGTATAAATGAAAATAATATAAATCTTGTTCGTCGGAATTAAACTACGGTAGACTATGTGATTAATGCACACAAGCATGAAACTGTGCAAGTATAGGATGGTTGAAAGTAAGCAATGGTCTCTTAAACCAAAACAATCACTTCCACTAATGGTTGCAATGGAGGAATAAGATACGATACATTTTTCCTTGAACATTGAATCCACACACAAAAAAGGCCATTATTCGCTATCTCTTATAGCTATTGCTCTATGGGAATTAAGAGTTCCCTCGTGGCTAAGAGGCTAGCGCATGAGCCTTTGACGTAGGAGATCCAAGGGTTCTATTCCCGGCGAGAGCTTGTACTATTTAGATGCCATATCAAGATCTAAGTCTTGGTCTTACATAGCCATGCTGCGGAAAAGAAAGATAAATTGAATTCAACTCAACTCTATAGGATTAACGTTAAAGCCATTAACAAAAAAGTTGTAACTGGTATCTATCATTTATGGTTGCAATAAAAGTAAATGAAATTGGAAATAAAACACTTCTCGTACTAGTAACTTTCGCTGTAGATGCGGCTATCTTTAGAAGCAAAACCTCTTGATATATTTTTGGTAATTATATTCTCATTCTATGAAGAATACTTAATATTGTGGCATAAACTGAGAATCGAACCCTTGACTATAGGTTCTCCGTCTATCTAAATCTTAAGTTGGTTTCTCTCAGAATATTGCGAAAGATAGAGAAACATGGATTAAAGAGAATGGAAATCTGATAATTGAGTGATAAAGAAGTTTTAATTTCGTTACTCGTTCTTATAATGAGAATAAAAGCTGTGCTTGAGATACGAAGCAAGGACTCTGAAACTATCAGACAAGGTAATATAAAAAGGCACTTACATTGTGATCCTTGTGGTAGCTGTAGTGCACGTCAAAAGCTTCGCCTCTTCTGTAGTTTATGTAAGTTCTAGGTTAACGGGAAGCCTATAATTTAGGCATAGACTTGAAGTGATGTGTCAAGTGAACGTTGCTGGTCCTTTTATATAAAAGTGTGGAATGCAATCCGCATGTCTTTCATATTTCCTTGTTCGGGAGATCCACGTGTATGTCTAATAGAATAAAATAAGTTTTGGGCTTATTTCAATAAAGAGGACTAGATCCTTTAAACAACCCTGAATTAATTCATTCAATTCAGGCAATTAAGATTTCGCACCCAAGCTAGCTTTGAATTATTTACATACACTTTTACAAGAGGGTAATTATTTACATTCACTTTTATTTACATACACTTTTACATATTTACAACAATTTTTGGTTTTTAAAATTTGGTATACGAAAATATAACTCCGGATCTGGAAGTTTTTGTCTTCCGCCTTAGGTTTGTAAAATAAATAAATAAATAAATAAAATAAAAAAATAAAAAAAAAATACTACAGCAAGCCTAGGATCATAAGATACTTTTCCAACGTCATTAACAGCAATATGCATTCTTGAATTTAGATCTTCCCTTGAATAACTCGACTGCTTACTTGTTTTCAATATTGTATGAACTGACACTGCTCTCTCGGACCCAGCGTTATATGGGGTCAAACAAAAATAGGACTGCACTAATTTTGAAAATACAGAGTGCGGTCTGGACACCTTTAAATAGTGATATATTTTTTTTCCTGGAGTACTCAAATTCAAAGGAACTAAAAGTTTTTCAACAGCAGATAAACTTACAGTATGGTCTGTCAAAGAAGAAACTGCACTTTCAACTAGGACGCGTGCTGCTTAAACTACTTGTCTCGACGAGTGAATGTATTAAATTCAGGATACCTTGTTACTCATCATGAACTCTTTCGGAAATAAATTCTTTGCAACTCAATACCAATTCTGTCCTTATTGTGGATCAGCACCTCTTAGTGTGACAAGTGAGTTGACAGCACGTATTTGAGGAAGAGCTTCCAAGCCAGAATGAGATGGGTCAACTTCTTCATCATTTGTAGCGTTATCCTTATTGAACAACCCGTCTTCTAGTTCACCAAATCAGGGTCCTTGTTCCGTTAAAGTAAGGCGTTGTATGACATTTTTTTCACAAGCTGTGTGTCTATCATGGTTATTTTTGATTTTTGACATCATTTTAGAAGCGTTTCAAGGTGTTTCAACAACTACATCATGAGATAAGGGAGATGCTGTTGTTGATCACTACTTTTCAAAAGACATAGAAATCTTCTGGTAGTAGCTCTTTCTACTTTTCTTGCTACTGCATTTTTAGTGATTCATGTTCATGTGGCAAGTTGTTCCAAAAAGCTTGACTCAATTTTATCAAGTGTTAGACAAAACGCACCTCGAAATAAGCAAGAAAACGCACAATTCAAAAATTTCTTTCCTTGGCAATATTCCCAAGCTCTTTGAAACGAAGAGCAGATCCACGGGTTCGGCTCCTAGGTCTAGTCTAGGAGAAATTGACCGATTAGAACTAAAATTGTGGAATTCATAGGTCATCAGAAAGCAGTAAAAGGGCGAACAATTTAAATTTTTCATTTGCAAGTACAAAAGGGACACGGGGGCAAAACCTAAAAAATTTCCCAAACGGTACAAAACTCATAAACGTTAATCAGTGTAACGTACTGAACACAGAAATAATTTTTAAAATTTTTATACTGCAATTTGGAGGGAGCAGAAGGGACATATTCCTTCAAAAAATCATACGCTTCGGCTCTTGGGTCTAGCCTAGAAGGGGTTGAACGATTAGAACTAAACTTGTGGAATTCATAGGTCATCAGAAAGCAGTAAAAGGGCGGAAAAGTTAAATTTTCCATTTGCTAGTACAAAGGGGGCACGGAGGCAAAATCCTTAAAAATTTCCCAAATGGTACAAAACTCATAACTGTTAATCAGTGTAACGTACTTAAGACAGAAATATATTTAAAAACTTTTCTACTGCAATTTGGAGGGAGCAAAAGGGACATATTCCTTCAAAAAATCATATGGATCGGCTCCTGCGTCTACCCTAGAAGAAATTGAGCGATTGAAACGAAACTTGTAGGATTCATATCCCATCAGACAGCAACGAAACGAGGAAAAAAATAAATTTTCCATTTGCAAATACAAAGGGGGGACAAAGGCCGAAAAACGAAATTACGGCGCCAAAAATAGAAAAAATATTGTGATGAAACTAACCAGAAATACCTTCAAAATACTCCCTATATACCAGTCCTTGATGTACCGTAAGAATTTGTTTTGTAAACGCAACACAGTAGCCAGCGTATGTGCGCAAAGTTGGAGTTTATTTCGAACGGCCAACTGCAGTTAGTTGAGCCTGAGTTGCTGACGGAGAAACAGCTCGCGCTAAATTTTCCCAAAGTGACAGTAACAAGATTTCAATACGAATATTGAAGAGTTTATATATATATATATATAGTGTACATCTGAAATTACAGTGAACCTAACAAGTGAGCATAGTGTAAATACAGTACAGGTAGTATGATGGTCTAGTGCGGTGTCGAAACAAGGAAGAAATATTTACTATACATAGAGTTATAAAAAAAGTTCCAAAGAGTACCGCGACTATTCTTGGACAATTCGACAGTATATCTTATATCAAACATAGAACAGGAATACACAGTCCCCCCTTTTCCCCCTTTCCTGATTGGAGCGTATTGTTTACACACAGTTGTGGCAACGATCTGTGAAAAACATGAAAACTAAGAGAAGATAACTCTTTATAGTGTTATTTAAAGAGCATTATTACAATAGGTCTTCATTAAAATGTAATGAACAATTATTACAGTATACATTAAACAAGTGTGGTATCAGTGAACTTGCTGACAAACGTGGAATTAAACTTAAAACTGTAGTGAAAGTATTTGTGTCAAAGGTTTTGGCAAAATGGCGGGCATGTAATTACATGTACGAGTGGGAAATAAGCATATGGAGTGACTTGATCAAGACGTAACACTTCCGGTGTTACAACCATCACAGCGTCCCTCAACAACATCATGGCTTTCGGAGCAAAAGACAAGAGGAATACCAAGAAAAGTGTTGGAAGAGAGTTCGCAACGAAGTAAGAAAAGATATGTGAAGGAAATTGTAAAGAATACCACTTCCGAAAAGCTGTGCTTGTATGTAGAATCAAGTTTGGTGAAATCTGGCAAGAGTACTCCAGCCGAAGTTGTGAAATTAGCAATCCAGTCTTCGCCTAAGAGATTGAAAAACATGAAAGCGATCCATGATACATCATCTGCTACTATATGACCGTGCAGCCCTGACGAAGCTTTAGGCCTTCTAGTGGATCTTAGAGCTTGGCAAAGGAAGATTATAAATGGATGAGACTTGGAGCAAAAGAAAGAGGAGCAGATATTTATCCCTCATATCATGTGCTAGCAGAGACAAAGAAGTGTTATCCTGCAAATATTACGGTAACTGAAAACGAGGTTGTGGTCCTACTGCAAAATGAGCTCTGCATTTAGTACAAGTACAGAGTGATGTGATACTGCAGAACATTTCGGAGGACTGTGATATTATCGATGTTTATTATAAATTGGGCCTAGATGGTAGCGGTGGCCACAGCATATATAAACATACTTTCACGAATAATTCCTAATACGTGGATTACAACATACTTTTATGTACCATTGTGCCATTGTTCGTGTGTCATCTAATTGTAGGAACACAACAATTTTTTGGAAGAACATGACTCCATCATCGACAAGGTAGTGCCGACCAATTGCCTCTAAGATGAAAAAAAAGAAAAAAAGGAACGGTTCACAATGTGAAATCAGAGTATGACGAAGTACAAACACAAATATTGCAATTGTGCAGCTAATAATCGTTCTCGGCAATAAGACAATAATCATATTCGGCATATAGCATATAGGCGTAGTGGTCTCATGATGATTTTTGAGCAAGATATCCAATAAAATCAACTTTTTTTTTATTTTTTGCGTCGTAACTCGATACTTTGGCCCTATGTGGGACGGGGGCAAAACGTAAAAAATGTTCAAATATCACGAAACTCATAAATATTAATCAGAGTAACGTACTGAAGAGAGAAATAGTTTTTTCTTAATTTTTCTACTGCTATTTGGAGGCAGTAGAGGGGGGCATATTCCTCCAAAAATCATATTGTTGGGCTTTTGTATCTAGCCTAGAAGTATATAAACGATTGGAACGAAACTTGAAGGATTCATAGCCCTATCAGAAACAACTAAGCTGTGAAAAAATTAAATTGCCCATTTCTAAATACAAAGAAGGAACGGGGGGCAAAGCCCTAAAAATTTGTCCAAATGGCACAGAACTCATAAATATTAATCAGACTAACGTACTGAAGACAGAATTTTTTTTTCTGCTCCAAAAAATCATATGGTTCCGCTCTGGGGTCTAGCCTGGAAGAAATTGAGCGATTGGAACGGAACTTGTAGGATTCATAGCCCACTAGACTGCAATAAAACAGCGAAAAAAAAATTTGCATTTGCAAATACAAAGAGGGACGGGGAAAACCCTAAAAATTTGTCCAAATGGCGCAAAACTCATAAATATAGGCCTAAATCAGTGTAACATACTGAAGACAGAAAAAAAAAATAAAAATTTTCTACTGCTATCTGTAGGGAGCAGAGGGGACATAATACTGCAAAAAATCATATGGTTCGGCTCTTGTGTCTAGCCTAGAAGGAATTCAACGATTTGAACAAAACTTGTGGAATGAATAGAACATTGACAAACAAACACAACTTTAAAAATTAATTTTTCAATTCTAAATCCAAAGGGGATGGCGGGGGAAAACCCTAAACATTTGTCGAAGTGGCACAAAATTCATAAATATTAATCACAGCATTGTACTGAAGACAGAAAGAATTTTTCAAATTTTTCTACTGCTATTTGGAGAGAGCAGAGGGGGCATATTCCTTCAAAAAAATCATATGGTTCGGCTCTTGGTTCGAGTCTAGAAGGAATTGAGCGATTGTAATGAAACTTGCAGGTAAAATCGAAATAAAACTAAATTTTCCATTTGTAAATAGAAAGAGGGGACCTAGGACAAAACCCTAAAGAATTCTCCAAATGACAGAAAACTCATAAATGTTAATCAGTGTAACGTACTTAAGGCAGAAATGATTTTCATTTTTTTTTACTGCTTTTTGGATTGAGCAGAGTGGGCATATTCATCCAAAAATCATATGGTTCGGTTCTCCGATCCAGACTAGAAGGGTTTAAATGTTTGGAACGAAACCTTAATAATTTTATGTGAACTATTATCCACATATGCACAAAGAAAACAGGGATTAAAGAATTTTTTGTTTGATTCTCAGCACTCATTAAATTTTGAAATTTTATGCCATTAACAAATATTTTTAAAGACAAGCTTTGTCCCGTAAAAGATAAGTTTCGTTCCAATCGCTCAACTCCTTCTGGCCTAGAAAAGAAAGCCAAACCATAGTATTTTTTAGATGAATATGACCCCTCTTCTCACTCCAGATAGGAGTAGAAACATTTTTAAAATTATTTATATCCCCCCTCTGCTCCCTCCAAACAGCGTTAGAAAAAAATTAAAAATTATTTCTGTCTTCAGTACGTTAATCTGATTTATACTTATGAGACTTGTACAATTTAAACCTTTTTAAGTGTTTTTCCCCCGTCCCCCCATTGTATTTGCAAACGGAGAACTTAATTTTTTCCTTGTTTCATTGCCGTCTGATGGCCTATGAATCCTGCAAGTTTCGCTCAAATCGCTCATTTCCTTCTAGGCTAGACCCACGTGGCGAGGCATATGAGTTTTTGGAGTATTATGCCAACTGTGCTCCCTCCAAAAAGCAGTAGAAAATTTTTAATATATATTTCTGTCTTCAGTACGTTACACTGATTAAGATTTATGAGTTTTGTATCATTTGGGAATTTTTTTTTTATTTTTGTTTTACCCCCTGTCTTCCTTTGTATTTACAAATGGAAAATTTAATTTTTCGCCGTTTTATTGCTTTCGGATGGGCTATGAATAACACAAGTTTCGTTCCAATCGCTCAATTCTTTCTATGCTAGACCCAAGAGCTGAACCATATCAATTTTCGGAGAAATATGTCCCTTCTGCTATCTTCAAATAGAGTAAACAATTTTTAAAATGTATTTAAATTATCAGTACGTTACACTGATTAACTTTTATGAGTTTTGTGCCACTTTCAAAAAATTCCTGTGTTTTCGCCCCGACCCCCTTTGTATTTGAAAATGGGAAATTTAATTCTTTCTCGGTTTTATCGCTGTTGTAAGGGCAGTGAATCCTGCAAGTTACGTTTAAATCGCTCAATTTCTCTGTTCTAGACCCAAGAGCCAAACAATATCAATTTTTGGAGCAATATGCCATCACTGCTCCCTCAAAATAGCAATAGAAAAAAATTAAAAATTATCTGTCTTCAGTACTTTTCTGTGGTTTGTATTTATGAGTTTTGTTCCATTTGGAAAATTTAACAGGGTTTTGCCCCGTTCCCGTTGATATTTGGAATTGAATTTTTTTTTCGGTTTTATTGCTCTCTGGTGGGCTATGAATCCTGCAACTTTCGTACCAATCGATCTATTTCATCTAGGCTAGACTCAAGAGCAGACACATATGATTTTTTGGAAGAATATGACCACTCTGCTCCCTTCAAATAGCATTACAAAAATTTTAAAAATTATTTCTCTCTTCAGTACGTTACTATGATTAATATTTATGAGATTTGTGCCGTTTGGACAATTTTTAAAGATTTTCTCCCCGTCCCCCCTTTGTATTTGCAAATAGTAATTTTTTTTTTTCAGTTTTAGTACTGTATGATGGGCTATTAGTCCTGCATGTTTCGGACCAATCTCACAATTCCATCTGGGCCAGACTCAAGAGCCAAACCATATGATATTTTAGAGTAATATGTTCCCTCTGCTCCATCCAAATAGCAGTAGAAAATTGTTAATAATCAATTTTGTTTTCAGTACGTTACACTGATTTATATTTATTAGTTTTCTGCCATTTGGAGAAATATTTAGGGTTTTGACCCCGACCCCCCTTGTATTTGAAAAAAAAATAATTTTCGCGGTTTATTGTTCTCTAGTGGGCTATGAATCCTGCAACTTTCGTACAAATCGATCTATTTCATCTAGGCTAGACTCAAGAGCAAACGCATATGATTTTTTGGAAGAATATGACCACTCTGCTCCCTTCAAATAGCATTACAAAAATTTTAAAAATTATTTCTCTCTTCAGTATGTTACTATGATTAATATTTATGAGATTTGTGCCGTTTGGACAATTTTTAAAGATTTTGTCCCCGTCCCCCCTTTGTATTTGCAAATAGTAAACTTAATTTTTCCCAGTTTTATTGCTGTCTGATGGGCTATGAATCCTGCATGTTTCGGACCAATCGCTCAATTCCTTGTAGGCCATCATGTGGTTCGGATTACAAGTTAATTAGTAGGTCCACGTCTCATATCGCCTCGCTGCTGAAAGGGACGTTAAACTCGAAATCAATCAATCAATCAATCAATCCTTGTAGGCCAGACCCAAAAGCCAAACCATATAACTTTTAGGAGTTATATACTTTCTCTGCTCCACCAAAATAGCAGTAGAAAATTGTTAATAATCAATTTTGTTTTCAGTACGTTACACTGATTTATATTTATGAGTTTTCTGCCATTTGGAGAAATTTTCAGGCTATTGCCCTTCGTCCCCAGATTGTATTTGCAAATTGAAAATTTAATTTTTCGCTGTATTATTGCTTTCGGATGGGCTATGAATAACACAAGTTTCGTTCCAATCGCTCAATTTCTTCTAGGCTAGAACCAAGAACCGAACCATATGACCATATGAGTTTTTTTGGAGGTATGTGCTTCCTCGGCTTCATCCAAATAGCAGTAGAAAATTGTTACTAATCAATTGTGTCTTCAGTACGTTACACTGATTTATATTTATGAGTTTTCTGCCATTTGGAGAAATTTTAGGGTGTTGTCCCTCATCCCCCTTTGTATTTGCAAATGGAAAATTTAATTTTCTGCTGTTTTATTGCTTTCAAATGGGCTATGAATAACACAATTTTCGTTCCAATCGCTGAATTCCTTCTACGCTAAAACCAAGAGCCGAACCATATGATTTTTTGGAGTAATATGCTTCCTCTGCTCCATCCAAATAGCAGTAGAAAAATTTTAATAAGCAAATGTGCCTTCAGTACGTTACACTGATTTACATTTAAGAGCTTTCTGCATTCGGAGAATTGTTTAGGATTTTGCCCCTCGTCCCCAAATTGTATTTGCAAATAGAAAATTTAATTTTTCACTTTTTTTTTTTTTTTTTTTTGCTTTTGTATGGGCTATGATTCCCACAAGTTTCGATCCAATCGCTGAGTTCCTTCTAGCCTTGATACAGGGGCCGATGTTTATGATTGTTTGGAGGAATAAGTAACTTCTGCTCCCTCCACTAGCAGTTGAAATTTTTTAAAAATTATTTCTCTCTTCCGTACGTTACTCTGATGAATATTGATGAATTTTGCTGCCATTTGGAAATTTTTTTAGGTGTTTTGCCCACCGTTCCCCCTTTGTGTTTGGAAATAGACAATTTATTTTTTACGCGGTTTAGTTCTTCCTCAATAGGCTATGAATTCCTGAAGTTTCGTTCTAATCGTTCAAATCCTCCCAGGTTACACCCAAGATCCGAACCTTTGGATTTTTGAAGGAATATGTCCCCTCTGCTCCCTCCAAACTGCAGTAGAAAAATTTTTAAAAAATATTTCTGTCTTCAGTGCGTTACACTGATTTATATTTATGAGTTTTTTGCAATTTTGACAATTTTAAGGGTTTTTCCCCTCGACCCCCCTTTGTATTTGCAAATGGAAAATTTAATTTTTTCTCGGTTTTAATGCTGTTTGGTGGGCTATGAACCATGCAAGTTTCGTTACAATCGCTCAATTCCTTCTAAACTAGTCTCAAGAGCCGGAACGTATGATATTTTGCATTAATATGCCCCTTCTGCTCCCCCCAAATAGCAGTAGATTAAAAAAAAAACAAAATCATTTCTGTCTTTACTATCTTACACTGATTAACATTTATGAGTTTTGTGTCATTTGGAGAATTTTTCCCGTTTTGTCCCTCGTCCTTCCTTTGTATTTGCAAATGGAAAACTTTATTTTTTTCGCTGTTTTATTGCTGTCTGATGGGCTATGAATCCTGCAAGTTTCGTTCAATCGTTCATCTCCTTCTATGCTAGACCCAAGAGCCGAACCCTTACCTAAGTAGCAACTGACTTCATAGTACTCTTAAATTTCTTATTTCTGAAATTGTTGATTCCAAATCATTTAGAACCAGATCCGTTCGGTGGGCAATGCACAATACACAAAGAATATTACTATCGGGATATTCTTTTATCCGAACCTATTATACACTTTTTTTAAACCCTATATTAGTCTCCTCACCATCAGTAGTCAAGCTTGTAAGGTTTTCTTTGGCTGTATTCTCAGCGTTGAAGTATTGCTAACACAGCGTAATTAAATCCTATTTTTTTTCTCAAAGATTACGTCGATTTGCACACACTATATCTGTTCAGAGGCGACACTAGACGACATGTTTCTCGTAGATATACCTTAATTTATGCACTGGCTGATAGAAATCGCAATAACCTTGAAAATCTTGTTTTACGAGACAACAGCTAAACTTTAACTTTATAGTCACAGAGACAGTTCAGAGGTGGCAGAACAAGCACCATCAAAAACTATAATAAAAGTTCAACAACGTGAATAGAGATACAGCCTTTTCCTACAAGAATTTTTAATTTCTGAAATCTTTTGCTTAGAGGCTCTATTGTTTTGTTGCTCTTGTAATGGATGTTTCTCTCCAATTGCTCTTCAATATGTTACTTCCGGTGTTGAATATTAGCAGTGGTGGAAACATTAGAATTGACAGTTGTAACCTTGGTACTAGTAATATTGTGTAGGCTTTACTTCTTTTATTTTTAGAGAAGCAGTGTTGGGTACTTTATGCCCTTGCTTCAAGAACAAAAAAAAAAGTCAATATTAGATGAAATATGTATAAATGTTTCTTTACTTGGGTATAATACTAAAGATATTGTTTGTGGGTAAGTGGTTAGCGTCAGTGACGACGCCAGCTTTAAGTTCATAGGGGGGCAAAGGAGGGGCAGATACATTTTCGGGGGGGCGGCTATTTGCCATACCAAAAATGACATATTTATTACGTTTGACTTATTTTACATTACATTGTGTATTTCGTTGCTGTTTTTATGTTAGATCTATATCATTATAAATTAAACTTATTTCAAATAAAATTTGTAACTAACAAATAAGTAACGTCTGCACATGAAATATTTTTCAATGGAACTTTTGAAGCCTAAACATAAATTGAATTACTTTCGCGTATGCTACAAGTAACACATTCGTCTATATGCTACGTATCTCTCTCTCTCTGTCTGTCTCTCTCTCTCTCTCTCTCTCTCTCTCTCTCTCTCTATATATATATATATATATATATATATATATATATATATATATATAGCCAGAGAGAGAATTTACGAGGAGTTGCTGAAAATGTCGTAGTCCAATCCAGAAGGAGTGTAGGTACTAGGTTGAAAAATGAAACCGTAGTTTAGAAAAACATATCTCTGTATGTACAAATATAATTTTTCATATTAATAATGAAATTCTTATTGTTTCTCAGGCCTCTGAAGTGATTATGGGTGCCCAAACAGATAATTTCACGAACATCCAGATCCTTACTGTTATAACATTTTTGTTCCACCAAGGAAAGTCACCGAAGTAAATTAATTAGGAAATCAGTGAAACACCACGGGACTCTCCTCCGTTATATATAGTGGTGAAGAAGTAAGTGGCTTAGTATAAACGTAGCAATTTCTCAACAAATTATGCTTTACATCCACGATGATTAAAAGCAATGACTCTTCCTGGAATCATGGATGCAATTTGTGACATTATTCTTGAAAATTGCAGCATTTCAGCCAGTGGTGGATATAGCCCGGGGCCGGAGGGCCTAGGCCACCCCAGTTTTTGAGTGACAAAAATAATTTAAGCTATTATTTATATAGTTTTTAAAGTGTATAGTAAGCTCACGATATATTTATTATAGTCTGAGGTCTGCACCCCGCTTTCTCAGCAAAACTTGTGTCAGAGATTCTGGGCATTTCTTTGGAACTCGTCGGTAGCATAATTCAGAATGGCTTGGGTATGCGCAAGTTCTCGGCATAATGGGTTCCCAAAATATATGTCAGGAGAATAAAAGGGTAACGGCATTAAGAGAAGTCTTCTTCCAATTTGACCGTAATGCTGATCAATTTCGCTGACGAATAATAACCATAGATGAAATATGGTTGTACCACTATGATCCTGAATCGGAACAACAGTCAATGGAGTAGTAGCACTCATTTCTCCATCGCCCCAAGAAGTTCAAGACACAGAAGTAGGTTGAGAAACTATTTGGAACATTCTTCTGGTATAAGTATGGAGTGGTAGACTACCTCCTCAATGGTCAGATATTTAATCCAGAATCTCTACATTACTTACAAAACTGAAAGAAAAATTCAAAGTTCAACGCTGCGGAAAATGAAAAGAAAGGAATTCTGTTCCTTCAGGAGAATACACCTGTCCATCAAGCTCCTGCGAACATAACTGACATTGCATAATCTAGGATTTCAATGTCTAGATCATCATTCTTCTTCCGCAGATTTAGCTCCGTCTAACTATTACGTGCACTTATTTCCCAAACTCTAATAACACTTGAAAGACGCCTTTTGGATCTGATAGGGGTAGTGCTACAAACAGTGGTGCGAGGAAACCTAGATTTTTTAACTTTTCTGCAAAAGCTGGAGCACTGTACAAGGTAGTATATTGACTCTCGGGGGAAGAGAAGAAGAAGTAAAACTTCACCAATCCACGTGCACTCCTTCTGGGTTGGGCTACGGATTTTTCAGCAGTTCCTAGTCAATATGGTAGACGTCACGTCAGTACTTTGAAACAAAATAAGTAAAGGAGCACTAGTATAAACCAATTACTAACTAAAGATCAGCACTCTGACAATACATTTTATTGGGAATCAATTTCATTCCATAATTTTATTATTATCATTTGCAGGAAGGGAAAACAACTCTTTTTATCTCCTTCAAAAAATTAAGCCCTGGTAGTTGCAAACTAAGCTGTTATAAGCACATCCTCTGAATATTGGAAGCCGAGAATAATGTTTCAGAAAAAAGAAGTTTTAAATAAAACAAAATATGAAACTGAAAACTTCAAACCTGGATAAATACAAACAAGTTACGTAACTGGTTTTACCTTTCTTTTGTTTCCAATCGAAGTTGATCCAATGAGAAGAAAACAAGTCGACCAAATCTACTATTGTTCGCTAGGCACAATTATTAAAAATCATAAGAAAGAAGTATAACTAAAATTTACCTCAAAAGGGGCTAAATTAGAAAAACAGAAATATGCGTGCATACCCAGACGCTCAAAGAAGAAAGCTTGAGGATTAATCTGCCACATAGTAAATTCATGGAAAGTAGACTACAATTTGTCAATGAGATTGGTTATGATACTGATATAAAATACTACATGAAGAATGTTTAAAGATTGTACGAGTCTGGTTGGGCAGTCTAGGTGGCAGTCAGGGGGGCAGAAGTAGCTACTAGGGGGGCGCTCGCCCCCTTGCCCCCCCTCTGGCGTCGTCACTGGTTAGCGTACGCGCCTATGGCGTGGGAGACCCGGTGGGAGCTCACGTGGTTCGGATTCCACGTTAATCAGTAGATCCACATCTCATATGGCCTCGCTGCTGAACGGGACGTTAAACTCAAAATAAACCAGACTGAACAATTTTGTTTTATTTTTATTATTTAAAGTGATGGGCAAAACAATTCATTTCGGAGAATCGATGCATTTCCTCCGATTCACTAAGATGATTCGATCATTCAATTCGTTCATATGAATTGGTCGTCAGTGCATGCTTTTCGCGCAAGTGAATTGTTTGGGAATGATTCGTTCATTGAATCAGTTAGATTTCAGCGTATCTATTTTGTGCAAATGAGTTATTTGATCATACTAATTAAGTGGGAATTATTCGATCATATGAATCGCTTGGGCTACTGCACTTTTCTACGCAATTAATAAATTCCTTATGAGTAAATGCAATCTCGTTGATCCTCTTTGCCACACGACACGGGCATTGTTGCTTTGGGGTGAGTGAAGTGGCGCGGGAACTCCTATGCTTCAGTGCAATTAAGAAGTTTCAATTATATGCTGTTGTTCTATTCCCTTTGTTATTATTTTTGCATCCAATGTTTCATATTAGGACTTATCTCGCAATCCATTCTATTCTATCCCATGTGTCACCGTGGCTCACTGATAAAGCCCTTGCCTCAATGCGTGGGGTCCCTGGCTTTATCCACTGCTAAGTAAATTTGTGGGGTACATCACGATGTCCGTGGGTTTTGTTGGGGATACTCCCGTGTCCTCCCACACTCTCATTATACGTTTTCCTTAATATTTTCTTAATTTGGCCGCTGGAGCTTTGCCCCCAAACCCTCGAGATTGCTGGATTTACGACCAATCATTTCTTAAATTCGCAATTCTTTCGAATTCCCAATTTCTTTTCCTACTTTAAATACCTAATAATAAGATTTTGTATCCCAAGAAAACGCCCACTTAAATAACATGAGAATTTCTTCATCTCCCTTTAGATTACCTAAGACTAAAAATATTCTCTTTTGGCAATTTTCCTGTGGGTTAGTCCAGGAAGGGTACAAACATGCAAAATTTCACCATTCTACTTTTGACGGAAGAGCCGAAAAAATTTGGAGTGTCCCACATAAATAACTTGAAGAAGATTTTTCAGACTACGTAACTCCACACGAAATTTCCGGTGATTGGGGTCCCTGGTTCGATCCCAGCTCGCGCCGTGTGGACTTTGTGGTGGACAAACACCGTGCTCGTGGGTTTATTCGGGGTTCTCCTGTTTCCTCCCACTTTCTTCATTCCACCCTTTCATTCATTACTCATTATCACCGTCTCCTTTAGCCTAACCGGCATAATCGTGGGACGTAAAACTGAAAGATTTCATTTTTCCACTCGAAATTGAATATTTTTATTTTTTGTGATTTACTTGTTTAACGCTAACGAAAACGTTCAAGCATAAAGTATTTCGAGTTTTTATTCCAATTCCAAGTATCTAAAATATGAGATTATTTGTGCGAAAAAAATCAATTTAAATAACATTGATAATTTCTTCATCGCCCCTGTAATTAACTAACTACTCTATGGCCTATGGAACCCGGAGGTTCAATGCCGCGTTTACAAAAGCTCTTCTCTAACTTCTATTCTTAGCTAACTACATCCAGTTTCTACTTTGTATTGCAATCTCTGCGAGATCCATCTTAATATTGTCCTCCCATCTGCACCTAGGTCTTCCTAATGGTCATTTTCCAATTGGTCTTCCAGTCAACACTTTCAAAGCGTTTCTACTCTCTCACATTCTAGCTACATGAACTGCCCACCTAAGTCTCCTAGACTTGATGACTCTAACAATATTAAGTAAACCGTATAATTAATGTAGTTCCTCGTTATGAAGTTTCCGTCATTCCGCATTCCCGTTCCTCTTAGGTCCGAATATTCGTCTCATGATATTCTTCTCAAATAGTTTCAGTCTATGTTCTTCCCTCAGAATAAGCGATCATGTTTCGCAACCATACAGAACAACAGGCATGCTTATCGTTTTGTATATTTTAAGCTTCAGATTCCTCGACAGAATTCGCGACGACAAGAGATTTTGAATCGGATAGTAACACGAATTCCTTGTTTTAGACGACATTTAATTTCTTCGTGAATATGATTTTCGTCTGTTAATATTGATCCTAGATATTTGAAATTATCCACTTTACCAAAAGTATTATTCAATATTTTAATGCATTCATAATTTGCTGTATTACGGTCCCGACACACTTGCAAACTTTAGTTTTCTCTGCATTTACTTCTAAACGAATGTCCCTGCAAGAGTTTAATAAGATTTCTGCATTCCTTTCTATTGTTCTCCTATCATCCCCTATAAAATTTACATCATCAGCATATGTCATAACCCGGTGAATACCGTTCAACTCTTGGCCCTGGTTGTTATCTTTGACTTCATCACCCCTTTAGACCCCGTTAAATTTAAAATATTAACTTTTGGCAATTTTTCTGTAGGTTAGTTCCGAAAAGCAACAATCATACCAAATTTAATTATTGTAGCCCTACCGAAAGTGCCCTATAATTTTGGGATGTGAGGATGTCCCATATAAATAACATTGGAACGATTTTTCAATTGTCCATAAAACTACATAAATTGGGATTTTTTATTTCTAGCGATTTTGTTAAATTATTGTATGGAAAACGTAGAAACATACAGAGTTTCAAGTTTTTATTTCATATCCAAGTGGCTAAAACATGTGATTATGTGTCCAAAAAAGTCAATTTAAATAACATATGGCATTTATTTATCTCCCCTTTAGAGCCCCCTAAAAATTAAAAATATTACCTTTTGGCAATTTTCCAGTGCGTTAGTCCCAAAAATGATACAATTATGCCAAATTTCAACTTTCCAGGTCAACGAAAGTATCCATTATTTTATGTCAGTTCATGTAATTTTACATAGAATTAGGATATATATCGTTGGATGAGAACGAGAGGAACGTAACTCCATTTTCGTAGGTTTACAGAAGAGAGGAGGAAAAGATTCTTTTTTAATGTTGTTTTAATTAGACTATAAACACATTTTGCATAGCAGACAAGTCAGTGACAAAGTCAACTTCAATAACGCTCAAATAACACCAAATTCGGCTTCCAGAATTATATCCATAATCCAAGCACACAAAATTTTATTCTTGGAGTTACGTTCCATTGGTTCTCATACGACAATATATGCGTTTTTGCACCAGTATGTTTAGTTTCAATAATAATAATAATAATACTTAGATCTTTCAAGTACTGGCTGTTTTAAATATTTCTTCGTTTTTTCTCGATTGCTGTTTATGCCCATTTTCTTCGCCAAAATTAACACCACTAGTGTCATTTTTTGTTTTAGTCATATTCCTAATATGTTTCTCGAACCTTTCTCTGAATTATGAACTTATTTAGATTCTCCGTTTTTCCTTTGTTTGTTTTCATTACACATTTTCCTCACCAAAATTAACACTATTGCCTTTCTTCCGCTTTAACCACTTTTTAAAACGTTTTGGGACATTTCGCAACTGTAAAGTAAGTCCTTGTTTCGACTCCTTATTTCCTCATATCCCAAAATTATAGGGCACATTCTGTAGGGCTACAATAATAAAATTTGGTATGATTGTAGCTTTTCGGAACTAACCTACACAAATATTGCCAAAAGTTAATACTTTAAAATTTAACGGGGTCTAAAGGGTAGATGAAATCAAAGATAGCAACCAGAGCCTAGAGTTAAACGGTATTCACCGGATTATGACATATGCTGATGATGTAAATTTAATAGGGGATAATAGGAGAACAATAAAAAGAAATGCAGAGATCTTATTAAACGCTTGCAGGGACATTCGTTTAGAAGTAAATGCAGAGAAAACTAAAGTTTGGAAGTGTGTCGGGACCGTAACACAGCAAATTATGGATGCGTTAAAATATTAAGTAATACTTTTGGTAAAGTGGATCGTTTCAAATATCTAGGATCAATATTCACAGAAGAAAAACATATTCACGAAGAAATTAAATGTCGACTAAAACAGGGAATTCGTGTTACTATCCGATTCAAAATCTCTTGTCGTCAAGAATTCTGTCGAGGAATCTGAAGCTTAAAATATACAAAACGATAATGATGCCGGTTGTTCTGTATGGTTGCGAAACATGGTCGCTTATTCTGAGGGAAGAACATAGACTGAAACTATTTGAGAAGAATATCATGAGACGAATATTCGGACCTAAGAGGAACGGGAATGGGGAATGGCGGAAACTTCATAATGAGGAAATACATAATTTATACGATTTACTTAACATTGTTCGGGTCGTCAAGCCTAGGAGGCTTAGGTGGGCGGGTCATGTAGCTAGAATGGAAGAAAGTAGAAACGCTTTCAAAGTCTTGACAGAAAGACGAATCGGAAAACGACCATTAGGAAGACCTAGGCTCAGATGGAAGGACAATATTAAGATGGATCTCGCAGAGATTGGAATACAAAGTAGAAACTGGATGCAGTTAGCTAAGGATAGAAGTCAGTGAAGAGCTTTTGTGAACGCGGCATTGAACCTCCGGGTTCCATAGGCCATAGCGTTAATTAGTTAGTTAAAGGGGCGATGAAGAAATGATCAATGTTATTTAAATTGACCTTTTTTTCGCACCTATAATCTCATATTTTAGATACTTGCAATTTGAATAAAAACTCGGAATTCGGTATGCTTGTACATTTTCGTTAGCGTTAAACAACTAAATCACTAAAAATAAAATTTTCAATTTCGATTGGTTTTATGTGGTCTGAAAAATCTTCCTCGAGTTGTTTATAAGAGGCACTCCAAAACGTTTCGGCACTTCCGTCAAAATTAGAATGGTGAAATTTTGCATGTTTGTAGCCTTTCGGGACTAACCCACAGGAAAATTGACAAAAGTGAATATTTTTAATTTCTAGTTTATCTAAAGGGAGCTGAAGAAATTCTCATGTTATTTAAATGAGCGTTTTCTTAGGATACAAAATCTTATATTTTAGGTAGTTAAAGTCGGAAAAAAACTTGAAATTCAGTAGAATTGCGAATTTAAGAAGTGATTGGCGGTAGACCTAGCAAACGTGGGGGTTTGGGGGCAAAGTCCAGCTGGCCAAATTCAGAAAATATTAAGAGAAACGTACGCAATTCACTCTTGATGCAAAGGCTGATAGATGCGAGGCCGTAGGCCGAGCAAACATTCAGGTCTGTGAGCATAGCCTCTGGCTAGCCAAAGGCTAGTCTTTATTATAAAATTGAAAGTGACTATGTTTTTGACTCTTATTTCCTTGAACCACCCGACCGATCTCGATCAAATTTACATCAAAGAGGTGTTCGTGCCTGGAAGGGTTTTTATCATTTCACTTTGACGAAGCAGCATATATAAAATGAAAGTGGCTATGTTTGTGACTTAATAACTCTTGAATCACCTGATTGACCTCAATGTAATTTTCAACATGGATGATATTCGGGACTGGGAATTTTCTCTTTTTATATATAATTTCAGTTTAATGTTAGAACTTAAGACAGAAACAGAAGGGTGAAATGCATAAAAATAAATAAAATTTAATAACGCTTAAACCACCCAACCCATCTCAAAAATTTTCAATATATATGAGCTTCGGGCCTACTAAGGATTTTTATCATTTCACCTTGACGGTGCAAAGTAGAGGATGAAAGTAGATGCATATAAAATAAAAATGAAAAATAACAGTCTTTGTACCTACACCACTCTAGAACCACCCTACTGATCTCGATCACCTTAGACGATGTTCAGACCTAGGATGATTTTTATCATATTATTTTGACGATACAACTTAGGAGAGGGGAAGAGGGAGATGTATTAAAAAATGATAGAATATTACCAATATTAATGTCCATGTCGAGTCCGTAGTTTTCGTGGTCTCTGAGATGAACAGTGACACTTCCGACAACGTTTAAATGCAAATTCAGCCACTCAACATGGTGAGAAGGAGTGAGAAGACATATGAAAAAGATTTGAAATGACTGATATCAGAGAGCACTTTAGTAATAGTAAACAATGACTAACGGAAGATATTAGTATTTTTTCTTAATTTAACCTAATGAAGTGGGGTCATAACTGTAACTGGCGGATCCAGGATATGATCAAGGGAGGGGCTAAACCATAGTTTGCAGCTTTATCCAGTGTTAAACAGGATTGAAGCCCATTTTATCCGGTGTATACCTGAGCGTCAAGAGGGAGCTATAGTCCCTATAGACCCCTCGCGCAGTGTATATATATATATTTGGTCTAGGAATTAATTCGTGCGGTTGGTACGCACACATTGAAGCTGTACTACAAACACAAAATACATAAATACCTTAAGAAAAATATTGTCCATCGCTAGCTACCACTTTCGCCCATCTGTCAGGCAATGTACGGATTCCGTGGCGAAAGAAGTCCTCATCCTTGGAAGCGATCCAGTCAGAGACCCATGTTTCGATATCTTCTGAAGAAGTAAACCGCTGTCCAATCAAATCGTTGTTCATGCAATCGAACAAGTAGTAGTCCGAAGGAGCAACGTCTGGTGAATACGGCGGGTGGGGTAAAACTTCCCATCCGACATTTTCTAAATAGGTTTTGACGGTTTTGCGACATGTGGGCGAGCGTTATCATGTTGAACAATAAGTTTATCATGTCTGTTCTCCCATTCTGGTCGTGTTCTGGCCAGAGCTTGCTTCAAACGCATTAATTGTCGTCGATAACGTTCTCCATTCATAGTTTCACCCGGTTGCAGCAGCTCATAGTACACCACACCTTTCATATCCCACCATATGCACAGCATAACCTTTGAACAGTGAATATCTCGTTTTGGTTGTGATGGACCTGGTTCACCTGGTTTCACCCAGGCCTTTTTTCGTTTAGGGTTCTCGTAATGGATCCACTTCTCATCACCCGTAATAATTCGATGCAGAAACCCCTTTCTGCTCTGTCGTTGAAGCAGCAATTCGCAAATGGTTTTTCGTCTTTCAACGTCTCTGTCTTTCAATTCATGTGGAACCCAATGTGACATCTTTTGAATCATTCCCATAGCTTTCAAGCGTTTGGAGACTGTTGTTTGATCAACGCCTAATGCTGCTGCAAGTTGTTCCTGCGTTTGACACGAATCCTGCTCGAGCAATGCTGTCAATTCTTCGTCTTGAAATTTTTTTGGCTGTCTAGCTCGCTCTTGGTCTGCCAAGCCGAAATCACCACTTCTAAACCGTGCAAACCACTTCTGACACGTTCGCTCAGCTAGAGCATGGTCACCATACACTTCCACCAAAATACGATGACTTTCAGTTGCACTTTTCTGCATGTTAAAGTAATGCAGCAGGACACCCCGCAAAAACACTTTATCAGGCACAAATTGCGCCATGTTCACTTAACTACAAACTGGTGTTGTTGACGCTTTAATCCACTGCCCTATACTACGAACGATACGCGATGACAGGGGTTTGCAACACATGTGTGGATACACGGAACTGTGGGACGCTCCGTTCGTTGCGCCATCTCTTGTCCACCCGCACGAATTAATTCCTAGACCAAATATATATATATATTAGGGTTAAGCTGGTCAAAGGGTTACGCCCTTTCGTCGGTAGGAGGATCATAGGTATGGAGAAATTTCTTTATTTCTAGGGGGCAGTGAGAGTTTGGAGCATTATTTTGTTTTATTCTTGCTTGTGGACAAGAGGTATTCGACATACGGTTACGATAGATGCAAGATCGAAAAAGGAAGCGGATCGCATTAGAAAACAACCAGCTCCATAACTCAACAATACCATTCTGTTGGTTTATCACCGCAGATACATCGAGCTTAAGTTAAGACTAGTGAAATGGAGGTGTAGAAGAACATCACCGTAAAGAAGCATTGTCAAAAGAGATCTCGACGCCCCGACGACGATGAAGCAGATCAACAGGATAGAGATCCAGATGTTGACTGACTCCGGTTTATCCAGGCTTTTCCTGAGAAAGACATTCATCGTTCCAGATTACCAGGACGACGCCAGCCTCGTTGAATTTATTAGGCTAGTGCTCATTCCTTTATCTTAGTTAAAACCTTTCCCTTTCTCTTACCTTTCTCACAACTAGTCATTTTCAAAATTGAAACATTTGCATTTTATTTAAATTCAAACGTAATTTTACAGTTAAGTACCGTATTGTGCATCAGTTTCATCCCCAAATTGTAGCGTTCTTTAAATGAGTTTTCTGAGCTACAACTGATGGCACACCACCGGCACACTAGGACCTGAACCCAAGTAAATTCCAAGTTTTTTCTTCACAAATTTGAGTGAGGATGGGAAAAAGGAAATAATGAACATAGCAATCATATATCAAACGAAGAAACAATTTTAAAATGTGTTTTTCAATAAACTTCAGAAAACTAATAAACCAGAATAAAAAATGCAGCAGGTATTGCAAGGCTACCATTTCAACTAGGAGCTATTTCTCATCATTTTCAGCCCCTCCCCTCTTTTGTCTAGAGGCTAGCACGCTTACCTTAAACCTAAACCCTGATTCTATTCCTGATAGGACTACAGTTGAAAAGAAATTTGGTTCGGATCCCACTATACTCAACAGTTTCACGTATCCTTAAGCTTCCATAGCATAATCGTGGGATGGTAAACTCAAAACAAACCAAATTATTATTTTCGATTTTTATACTACATGATAGTATGAGACGCATGATTCAGTATTCCGATAAAATAATAAAATCAGTTGACAACAATTATTGACAATTATAGAAATGTAATATAGAATATACTTACTTGTAAATGCCAGATGTTCAGGTATATTTTTCGCTTCTTTGAAGCATATACAAATCTTCAGAATCTAGACATGAATCTGAATCATGTTCGTCTATATCCTTACAGTCAAAAATTTCATCTGTCTTACCATCTTCACTATGTAAAGCATAATCACTTGCAGGCTGTTCTGGTAAAATGTTAGATTCAATGATTTCTACATTCAAAATCTTTCGTATATCTTTGGAAGATAGATTTTGTAATGCCATGGTGCTTCTCAAACAATCGAGAAATAATTGGAAAGAGAACTGTGTCAAAATTCACTCCGAGGAATTAGTTGCATCTATCGGAAAAATGTAAAACTCGTTAAAAACTACTGGGGTCCTTTATGGCAGGAAGTAGAAAAAACTTTTGTCACACATATACATAACAAATATCACAATGAGCAAAAATGAAGATCCTACAGAAACATGATTTTTTTAAAATTTTCTTAATGTAATGTATAGCACGCGAATTATACAATGGTAAACTTAGCTTGAGGTGATGTTGTACCTCACGGTAGTAGCAAGTTTAAGCGGTTATGGTCATTGATCACGAAGCAGTAGTATCATTTCAGATTTAGCCTCGAGAGTCAAGATTATCCACCCGACGATTGCCATTTAATATATAATTTATTAAAAGGAAGTAGTATAAATTATCAGGAGGAGCAATTGCAAATTATCTAGCAAAAATGAAGTCTCTATCAGAAAGTAAAACAAAATGAATGTGTAAGAGCCGATTGAAATAAAAGAGTGATTATACAATCATATCTAAGGCGATCTAAGTTTCTTACTTTAATTTCACCCTAAAATAATAGTACGTATTTATATCCCATACAATAAGGAAATACTTACAAGAGAATCATAGTGTTTCCACTTTACTAGTAATAATTATTAGTAACTGGAGACAACGTTGTCTGGGAACCTATCTGAACAATCTCCAGAGGATCTACAACGGAAACCGATAAATACTCTTTTCACCCAACATGAGCAACCGTGTAACAACTATTGTAACAAACAAAACTTAACAAAGATAAACCTGAAAATAATGTTCGGGAGAATTACCCTACGCAATCACATACATTAACGGGACTTTCCTGTCTTTTTGCTTACTTTTCTTTGTAGTATCTATCTGTATAAGTATTCAAACCTAATGAGTTCTTTGTAATTAATAAGATAATGAGTTTATAAGAATGTGTACATAATTTAGAGTTTTGTAGTTTCTTAGACCAGTGATCGCTCATTTAGTGATAATATAAATTCCTATTACAACTGTATCAACTCAGCTTTCATTACCATTATTGACGATTGTATTTCGCATTCCTTGGAAATCTCAAAACAAGTAGACTAGTGATTATAAAATTAAAGGTGACATTTCTAAGATAATTTAAAAGCGTGACAGAAAATTCTTAATCACAGTATTTGAAGCAATAATACCAGTTATGTGTCACAATATAACGTTTAAATGACGTTAATTAATATATGAATACATTCATCGACAGAATATGTTACATGTACAGCTATCTTTAATTAATGGAAGCATAGTTTCTACTTGCAGTACAATTTTAACACTGGAAATGTAAATAAATGAGACTCATTTTTTATGTAGGCTATGTTTGCTAGTTAAAATTTAGCAACTAACACTAAAGTGTTATATCGCATTTGTGAAATAAATTCTGGTAAACACAATATACAGAATCATCCGATCTATTTCCGTTTATGGAATATGGATAGTCATCGTTACTCGTTAAGATCAGAGTCTATTGAGCCCATTAACGGAATGTTTTGAAATAATCACTCTAGCTACATATTGCAAAAAATGAAATCTTTCAGTTTTACGTCACACATTTATGCCTAAAAGGTTAAAGAAGACTGTGATGATGAGAAACGAATGAAATAGTGGAACGAAAAATGTGAGAGGAAACGGGAAAACCTCGAGAAATCCCAAGCACACGATGTTTGTCCAACAAAAATTTCACTTTTCGAGGGCTGGAATCGAACCCTGAACCGGAAGCATCAGAGGTGAACGCTCTAGGTCTGAGAAACCGCTACGTATATATTGCTAAATACGTAATGCAACAATTCGCTTACGTGTAGAGTAATGTGGAGAAAGACAAATTTGGCTAGTATAAGATGATAAGAATTGAATGTAGGAGACCACGGTAACTCAGTGGTAGAGTGCTCACCTTTAGTGCTTTGGGTCCCTGGTTTGACTCCAGCTCACAGCAAGTGAATTTTGTGGTGGACAAATATTGTGTGCGCTGGTTTTCCTGGGTTTTCCCGTTTCCTCCCACTTCCTTCATTCTACTATTTCATTCACTATTTATCACTTTCTCCTTTAGCCTAACCGGCATATAAGTGAGACGTAAAACTTAATGATTTCATTTCATTTCAAGACTTGAATGTATGTGCTAATTGCTCATGCATTTCAAAACAATATCCATTAATACATAAAGAATATGTAGAATAGTGAATGGAAGCTATGAATAAGAAAAACGATCCATTAGTTTGATTTCGTGCAATGTAAAGAGACCAATTTACTCAAGGTGTGTACAACGATAGTCCCTCAAAATCAACAGAATAATGCGATATTAATAAAAATTTAAAACATCCAATATATCCATCATTGATCTCAAAAGAATAATTAAATCATTCTTTAATATATCAATCCTTACAATTTACAGATTAATACCAGTCCTGCTGACTCTCAGGATAGGTCAGGTAATATCTCTTACATAACTGGCAGCTGTTGCTGTAGAAACGAAATGAAGACAGTGAAGTTGCTGCTGTACATTTAATAGAAGATGGCGGTGCGTTCTTCACTTTTAGTTGACCAACCAAATAATCCGAGGATAGCGAAATCGAATCAGTTTTTCTCCAATAACTTTGTTTATTATTATAATTATTAGTATTATTGGAGTTGAAGCGTTTGACTCACGAAATGATGTTTCGGCTTTCGTTGATTTTAAGCTAGCAAAAGGCAATTAATGATAAAATAGTATTTTCTTGGAACGAATTCAAATGTTGATTTCGTTCATGGTTCTTGCATTGAAGAGGAAGAAAGCTTTCTTAACTGGTTGACATTCCGACATTGCTGCATTCTGCTACATTTAACATGCTGCTGCTTTAAGAGTCACTGAATTACATGGCAAGAAAAAGCCCTGGGCTGAGAAAGGTAACAGGATTATACTTCATGAACGAACTGAGCGGAGATTAACGCTCTGGCTGTTAAAAAAATGTCACATCCATCAGGCTAACTGAGGGACGAACTAAAAACACAATCATACTACGTGATCCTAATATATAATCACAGTTAAAAAATTTAACTAAATGCTTGCCATACAAGAGAAAAAACTGTTTAAAAGTAACTCTTTTAATTTTTTGTTTGTCATCCCGCTTAAAAGGTTGTGCCCTTTCTTCGGGTAAGTGTTGTACTGTAAATCAAGTGTCTCTATGGAAATGTAGGTGGTCTAAGGGTTGCCAAGTTTATTATTTCTTTATTCATCACATTAATCTGAAACATACATGAATTGAAATGATTCCAGGAGAGCAAAAAAATATTATAACACAAACATTAATAGGTTAATTGCTAGAAGAGAATATTGGCAGATATTATATAAACACAAATTATGAGAGGAAAAGAAAGTTCAGGGCTGCAGTAAGAAAATGAACAACTGTAATGAATGGATGAAATGCAGTGCTTTGGACGTCACATCACAAGGTTATGTTAGTTCAGACGAATGAAGTTATCTTCTGTTCCTGGGGCGATTCAGGAACTGATGAAGACGAAGGAGGACCTTGTTAATAGGTATTACTGTGCATATGATGGATAGATGTGAGATGAAAGTTCATGCGGTCGGTAGATTGTATAGATTTCGGGGTCCAATATGTCATCATCTAACTGTAAATGATATAATGTCATGAAGTGTTGTAGAGGGGTGTCAATGAAAGTTGCTGGTGCATCGTTGTCACGTTCATAGCGGAGTATATCAAGTATCATAGGATGGGGCCGTGCGATACGTTTGCTGATGTAACGTATACTTAGTTGTTCGAGGTGCGTTAATAACGGCGGAAAATCGATCATCTCATAAAGTAAACGTGTTGGATGAGGTAGGCTTATGCGGTACGCTAGGCGTATAGCATGGCGTTCTAGTATAGCAAGTTTTTGATAGAATTTTAGGGGCGCAGATGCCCAGGCTGTATGTCCATAGGTTAAAGTACTCCGCATGAAGGTTTTATATGTATTGAGAACGGTATGTGCCCTTAATCCCCAGGTTGTGCCCACTAATCGTTTAAGAAGATTAAGTCGATTTTGCGCTTGACCTATGAGTTTGGTGAGATGTGGAGTCCAGGTAAGATGAGTGTCAAAAATGACACCGAGATACGTAATAGTACTTGAAACTGGAATAGGCGTAAGATCAAAATGAAGGCGAAGTAGATTCGGGTTTCGATGTACTCGTGAACGGCGTCGACGTGGTAAGAAAACTATGGTTTGTGTTTTGGAAGAGTTAATATTTAACCTCCAAACATGACACCATCGCACAAATGCATCAATGGCTACTTGCATGGTTTTATTGAGAGATTGTACGGTGCGGCCAGATGTGAAAAAAGCAGTGTCGTCAGCAAACTGAAATATTGTGGTGTTATTAGGAATAACAAGATCAGGGACGTACAGTAAGTATAATAAAGGAGACAATGGTGAGCCTTGTGGTACAGCAGATTGCAGCAAGATTGGATGAGATAGCGTTCCATTGATTGAGATATAAGCTAGTCGTCCTATTAAGAAGGAGTGTATGAAGGGGATGTACGAAGTTGGCAGAAGATAGTTACGAAGTTTATATAGTAAGCTAGGGTGCCAAACCTTGTCAAAAGCCTTTTCCAAATCAAATGTTACTAGGCAAGAAGGAAAACCTGTATTATATTGATTGTAAATAGCTGTGGTGAGACGGAATAATTGATCTTGAGTACTAAAATTTGGTCGAAATCTAGCTTTGTGTATTGGAAGAAGATTATGTGAGTGAAGATGGTCGTGCATGCGACGGACAAGGATTCTTTCCAAGATTTTGCAGAGACAACTAGTGAGGTGAATAGGGCGATAGGATGTGACTTCTGATGGAGGTTTCTTTGGTTTAGGAAAGAGAAGCACTTTAGAGTATTTCCAGTCGAATGGAATATATCCAGTTCGCAGAATAAAGGTATAAATGGTGCTAAGAAAGAGTAGAAAAGAGTGAGACGCTTGTCTGATGAGTACATATGTAACAGAGTCAAATCCTGGTGCAGTATTCCGTTTACCTTTAAGTGTATTACTAATAGTTTCGGGTTGAATCGGCATGGTTAGAGGATTATTTGGTTCTAAATCATGATCAGCAGACGGACGAAAGAAAGGATAAGCTGCGTCGGTATGTCGGTTTATAGTTGATTGCAAGCGATCTGGTGTATGCCAACCGGGTAAATGTGTAAAGATATTTTGAAAATAGGAAGCAAAAATATTAGCCTTTTCTGCATCCGTAAAGACTGCTTGATGATTATGAACAATGGGGTAAGGCGTACGAGAAACTCTACCTGTTAATTGATGGAACTTGCACCAATATTTTGTAGGATGTGTTTCATTAGCTAGTGTGTTGCATGTTTGAATCCAGTGGCGTCTCTTGAACGCAACGATATAATTATGAGTGATCCTTAGGTACTGGCGATGAAGCCGAAGCGCTTCAAGGTTACCTGTAGCGAGATATTCACGGAAAGCTCTCCGGGATGCTGAAATAAATGGTAAATATTGCGGAGGTAACTTAGGTTTGTGTAGCTGAACTTCGATTGTTGGAATAGAACGTTGTGCTGCGTCTTGAAGGGCTGTAGTAAGTCCAGGGATTGTTCGATCGAGTTCGCATTGCGTACTAGGCATTGTGAGCGCAGTTACGGCAATGTCTAAATCGGTGCGATATTGTTCCCAATTTGCCCTTTGCTAGCAGTAGACCTTCTGAGGAGGAGGCTTCGGCTGAGTGTTGGGAGAACAATGAAGTTCGACTTTGATGGGGACATGGTCGCTACCTATGGAGTCAAGTACAGATATGTGAATAGACTGAGATAGTGAAGATGAAGTTATGACTACGTCAGGAGTAGTGCGACTGATAAGTCGTGTAGGTTTCGGTAAAGTATGAAATTCAGCTCGTGTTTCATTCCGAACAAAATCGAGAAAGTTGTCTTTGTCACGTTGGGAACGGCTATGAAAATTGAGGTCGGCCGTGATAATGTAATGCCGGAAGTTGGTATCAATATAGCGGAAGAAATCATAGCTGAAAGCTCTGCCTGGACGATAGTAAATAGTAACAAAGGTAATGGTTTTGCCTCTAAAATAAATTGTCGTCACGTTATGTTCAGGAAGGTGAAGAGCAGGTGGAACAATAACTGCACGATAAGGAAGATTTTGCCGAATGCCAATAGCTGTGCCTCTGTAGAGACGTGGCCCAGTTGGTGCGTCATGTCGAAGTAAGTGATACTTCGGTATATAGCATGTTAAATATGGTCTAAGGTAAGTTTCATTAAGAGCAAATGCGGCAATTTGTTCTTCCTGTAGAAGCTGTGTAAAGAGCACTTGGTGCGTCAATAGTGATCGTATGTTAAGGAATAGTAAATTGTAACTCATAATGAAAGTGAATATAAGTCCGTAGTTGTAGATTACGTTGCATGTAGTTGTAGATTAAATAACAGTTTGGCTGCGTGCATGATTGGAGTTAGAATATGGTTGCGAAGAAATGGGTGGATGTTCTGTAGTGAAATAGTGAGAAAACGGAGTAGATCTTCGACAGTAACTGGATGGCGCAATGAATTTGCTGATGGAGTTGGTGCATCGACTGAACGTATGGGGACAACGAGTTCAGGCTTAGCGGGATCAGGCTGAGGCTTAGCTTTACATTTATAGCTGTACGTTGGGTGACGTTCAGAACAGCGATCACAACGTGGTGGTTCTTCAAGGTTTGGACAGTTTTTTGTAAGATGTTCGCGGGAACAATAGCCACATTTGGTGTTGTTTAAGCATTCAGCTGTTGGGTGTGAATTATACTGTTGACAGTTCTCGCAGCGAACAGGCAGAGGTGCTGGCGTGCGAGAGGGCTCAACTTTATATTTGCGTCTATAGATATATGCGCCCTTGGATAGAAGTTGATCAATCAGCTGTTGTTGATCAGTCAGCACTCGTACGAGATAAGTTGCAAGCTTTATAGCTGTTTATTGCTAATACAACGCTTTATAGGTAGCCCTTCCTGATGGAGTTCAGCAATAATTTCGTCATCAGTAAGATCAGGTTCTACACCACGAATAACTACAGACAGCATAGGAGGTCGCCGTGGTGGAGGAGGAGTTTTGCGTGTACTCGGTTGTAAGGTAGAAATCTTCGCTTTCGTCCCAAAAATTTCTTAAGTTGCCTTGTTGCGAACATGTGGCGAAATTTGGGTTACTGGATTTCTAAATGATGCCACGGCGTGTCTTAACAATTTCACGGATTTCAGGCCGAGGGACGTACTTGACCTATTGCTGGAAGACAGCACGAACAGTGTCATACTTCTGATCGTAGTCGGTTAGCAAGAAGTTGTACACGGGATCTGACTGGTATTGCTGATGATGATTATCGGCAGAAGTGGATGCTCAATCCATGCAATGGCTGTCAGTTGTAGTCTGATTAACACTTGGAGTAATTCGTTGCTTCTTTGAATCTAGAGCTTGTTCGCCATCTGAGAAAGATCGAGAACGAATTCTATGTCCTTTAGTGATGCAGTCAGCATAGAAAGGAATAGAGTTACGGTCTGAACGAGGTGTTCCCGTAACAATCCTTGGCTGCGTCTTTTGGCGACCGTTAGGCCCGATGTTAAGTGGTGGAGGTTGTAATCCTACATCCTGACCGAGATTCATAGATCCGTTAACTTTGCCACCGTCATCGTGATAGAGTAGCCGAGGGCCGAAGCCCAGATGAAGATGAAAAAATATGAAAAAGATGTTAGATGAAGTTCAAAAAACAAGACACCCTCCGAAAGTGAAAACTTTCGTCAGACCCCTAAGTGCTGTAATTGTGCTATGCTCGCAAGTACGTATGCTATACTTGGTCCTCGCTGCAACAGTAACTGACACAAGAGAGGTTAGGTTTCTTGGTAAGGTATGCTCTTTCAATATTTTATTTTATAATATTTAATAGACATATAATTAGCATGACGTAGTGGGACTTATAAATTGCTTCTGTTAATACGTTCACACCTTCATTACACCTCACGGTAACTCTTGAACGAAAATGAATTTTTAAATTCAGTTTTCTGCAATACATTACTAGAACGATTTAATGTAGTCAATCCATTAACATTTTGATAGGTACAAGTGACGATAACAGTGCCGCTCTCTATCACACACATGTAAGATATGAGAAAATGGAGTCAATTCAATGACAGGGGTGACTGTATACATTTAACTCTTGGAGGCATGGGAGCCAGGGTTATATTTTACCCCTTGCTGCATGAAAAGATATCTTCTTGAACTTTTAACTTTTCATTAAAATTATATTTGCAAACAATCTCAGAACACACCAAATTAATTTTATTTATTTTTTCAGTTAATAGTTGAACAAGAAAATGTATACCAAGGGTGGTAAGTACAACTTCCCCCCAAGAAATTGAGATACATTAATGGTGAGGAGTAGTGCTCACCACCATTTTCAGTTGATTCCTTTACTAATGTTGACGCTAATAAAGAGACATAGAGAGACGACCAATATTCAGAATATTTTCGTTACCTGCCCATTTATTACCATTCAATGTACAAATGGAAATTATTAACGAGTGTGGTAAGATTGATAACGGAATTTCCCTTTTCCCAAACCTAGTGTCCATGTTGTCCTCACTTCTTTCTTCTTTGTGCTGCAAACAGCGCACCATTTCATTGTAGAATGCTGAGGTATTTGTTTGGCCTCCTGGTATCTAATTTTTCAGAGACATGGAGTTTGTGACCTTTTATCTCTTGCTTGAGAATCCTTCTTGACAATGCTTGTATTCTCCTTCTCGTCCTTTATATGTGGCAGATTTTTTTTTCTAACAGGATTCACAGTTCCACATACAAACATTCCATTGTTGCGCTAAAAGAGGAGCAGTTCTGTTGACTTAAAGTAGTTGTCAATGAACAATTAGTGGTTCTCTTTGAAGAAGTTACTACACATAGAAATTACAACTTTAGCATCGGGAACTTTCCCCACATTGTCCCTGGTTTCTCCAGTATACAACTCAAATTTCAAATTATACCCTGTCTCATCACACAACATCCAGACTTTAAATCCTCGCTTGATTGGCTTATCGTGCATAAATTATTTCATTGAATTTAGGCCATTGCATTTTATCATTTCATTGAATTTAGTTTTCTCACTATCACTACATAAATCACTAATATGAACACTGAACAAGTGTGTTTCAGGTCCATCAAGAGGCTTAGGGAGTATCTTCTTTCCTGGAGGCTCAAACTTTGGATCATCGTCAGAGTCATCAGATAAACCACAGTCACAGTCACTCGGTATTTGCTTCCAAATCTCAAAAATCTCTTCGCCATTCAGAAATTGCGACATTTTCATTGACAAAACAATTCTGATATAGCAACTTGTCTACAGAAATGACTATAAAACATTCATAATCACAAAGCACGCTCATAAGACAATAAAGAAATTGTCAGCAAATAATTCACACAAATAACACATGTGTACGTTGGTAACCAAAAACGCAACAATTTGTGTGGTGGGAAGCACAACTACCCACAAAATGTAGGACGAAATGAACAGGAAATGTTATTATTTTTACACTTGACATAGTATTAAACGAGAACTTTAACTCGTTTAATTTTGTTCAGTCATAAATTTCAGGAATTGTTAACAACAGTAACCTACTAACGATACCAATACTTCATAAGAATCATATCACAATGACTTTGACATTGAAAGGTTGTTCTAGTTGTCCTATGGCGAGAACATGTAATCAAACACTTGCTTTCCATCTACTGATTAGTATTTGGAGAAAAAAGTAGGAAAAGCTATGAAGTTTTCCATAAATAGAAAATTCGGGTTAAAAAAACTGGGAAGTGCTTCATGCACTTAGCAGAATATTTAAGTGGTAAGCCTTCCTATCCACCATGCCTCAAAGAGTTAAGGTTATATCACTCTCTAACTTTATTTTCTTCATAAACAAATAGTACGTTTTATATTCGATAAAATAATTATATATTTATGATTGATTCACAGCGTTTCCACTTTACCAGTTATAATAGTAAGTGGATTCAACGTAACCTACAAATTTCTGTGAACAATTTCTATAGGATCTACAACTAAAACCGACAAATAATATGTGTTACCTATATGTGTAACCGTGTAACAAGTACAAATCTTGTAATAAAAAAGAACAAATATGATCCCTGAGCTAATGTGAAGGATTATTACCCTAAACAATCATATATGCTAAGGGTCTTATACGTTTTTACTTATTCTTATTTTCTGAATTTAACTACTTTTTTGGTACATTATTCTTCAATTTCAAAAAGATGCGATCATGTATTATCATATTTCAACGTAACAAAATAATGTGTTACTTATAAAAATATTTACATAAATAGAGTCGTTTATTTTGTGAGACCAGCAGTACTTAGTTAAGAAGAAATAAGCATTTCTGTTATAACAATGTTAACTGAATTTCCATAAACATTATTGATGATTCTGTTTCGCTCTGGTGGCAAAGGTGAATTCTAAGTAGACTAAATATTTTAAAGCTTAATCTCTAATTTCTACGATTATTAAAGAACATGAGAAAAAAAATCATAATCACTGCATTTGAATATAGAAACGTAGTTACATCTCGCAATTTAATTTTTAAATAACGTTGGTTAGTACATAAATACATCCATCAATGGAACATATTATATGGACAACTATTTTTTGATTATTATAAACATTGTTTCTGCTTCAAGTGGAAGGTTAATATTAGAAATAAATTATACTCATTTTTCATATCTGTTTACCGGTTGAAGTGTAACAACTAACACTAAAATATTCTGTTGTTATTTTGAAATAAATTCTTGTAACGACAGTAGAGAGGATCAACCGAAATGTGTAAATAATAAACCCGTAGGGAAGAGAGTAAATATCTAGCATCCACCCTTACCATCAATCTATTTTCTTCTGGACGCAGTCTGTACAATCGGAAACAAAATTTGTTTTTACCTTCAGATAATCACAAATAACATAATTAAAAAATAGAGAAGTACGAAATTCCAACCTCGAACTTTTCTCACTTTATAGGGACTATTCATTAATATGCTCTGATTCACTGTGACTACTTTTAAACGAAATACTATTCATTAATCCTTTAAACTAAAGATTATTCATTTGGTTCTATTTTACGGGACTACATTAGAATAATAAAGATATTAATGAATGTGTTCTAGCTAACTGGAACTATAGTCTATTAATAGAGGCTATTCGAGAATGCGTTCCAATTGAATTAGTCTACACTCAAATGGTAGCAACTATTCAAAAATTTGTTCTACAGGGTTTGTCCGGAAAATAATAGGACTGAGTCGATTTTAAAAAAATATATTGAGCCAATCGTTACAATTCTTTAAAAACTTTCAAAATAGGCTCCTTCTGTGTCGATGCAGCGCTGCCAGCGCGATTTCCAAGCATTGAAGGCGTCACGGAAGTCATTCTCCGGAATAGCCTTGAGAGCCGCGGTGCAAGCTGCTTGGATCCCCTCTGTCGTCTCAAAATGCTTGCCTTTCATCGAGCGTTTCAGGCGATGAAACAAAAAGAAGTCCGGGGGGCGCATCTGGGCTGTAGAGCGGCTGTGGAAGCTTTGGGATGCCGGCCTTGGTCAGGTAGCTGTTCCCAAGAAAGGCGGTGTGAGCCGGGGTGTTGTCGTGGTGCAGCTTCCAGTCGGCTCCGATGTCTGGTCGGACCCGATTGACCCTTCGTTTGAGTCTCTTGAGCACTTCCGCGTAAAACTTGGAGTTGACGGTTTGTCCAGGAGGAACAAATTCATGGTGGACGATGCCTTTGATGTCACAAAAGACAATGAGCATCGTTTTCACTTTGGATTTGCTGATTCTTTCCTTTTCTGGGGGAGGAGACGCCGGCGTATGCCTCTCGGAAGATTGCCTCTTTGTCTCGGGATCATACTCTAAGATCCATGATTCGTCACCTGTGATTACGTTATTCAAAAATTGGGGGTCACTTTCACACATGTTCAAATTTTCTTGGCACAATTCCACTCGCCGCAATTTCTGGTCATCAGTGAGCACTTTTGGGACAATCTTCGCGCACACCTTGCGCATGTTCAAATGCTCCGTCACAATTTCATGAACCACATTTTTTGGTAAGTTTAACATCTGAGCAATTAAACGAATACTTAGTAAACGGTCTGAGTTCAAAACTTCGCGCACACGAGTCACATTGTCGGTGTTTGTCGAAGTCGAAGGTCTTCCAGCACGGTCTTCATCGGCGACCTCTTCCCGGCCCTCCAAAAAGGCCTTGTGCCACCGAAACACACCACTTCTTGCTAAAGCATAATCTGGGTAAGCCTGCTTGATCGAATCAAACGTCTCTGTCGCAGATTTACCGAGTTTAACACAGAATTTAATCGCGTACCTCTGCTCTAACGAACGCTGCATTTTCTGCTTGCACCACTCACAGAAACACGTCGCGCGAAAAAGCCTGTCCTGACTCTCCATGTGCTCGGAGACAACTAACCAGCCGCTCGTTCGTTAGCTAGGAACGCCCTCTACCGGATCTAGTCGGTGCGCGCACGCTCCGAAGTACAGTCATGGCGGAATAAAATCAGTTTTATTAACCCTGTACTTCACGTTCTAATGTTAGACTGTTCATTAATAGGCCCTATTTTAATCTGACTAATCTTAAAAAACAGAACCATTTATAAATGTCTTTTGCTTCAGTGAGACTACTCATAAAAAGAAGGGTAATTCATGTATGGATTCTTTCACCAGGGCAACACTCAAATGATTATTCCTACTGACTCCCTAATTCCCTTCAGTTCGTCATAAACAACTAAGACTTTAATTCATTTTAATAATAGGGTCATTCTTAAACTTGTTCTAATCCACTACGGCTAATTTTAAATAACGCTGGCTAGAAATAAAGTGCTGTAATTTACTTCAGCTAATCTTCAGTAAGAATAGATATATATAAATATGTTCTACTTCATCGGGACTATATTTTAATTATAGATAATATTCATTAGAGTGTTATACTTCAATGGAGCTACACTCTAATGATGTAGGTTGTTCGTAAATGTGCTCCATTTCAATGAGGTTACTCTTAAAAATTAGGGCCCCATAAATGTTTTGCTTCACTCGAACTGTGTTCGACTTAACTGAAACTACAGTCTAATGTTAGACGTTATTCATAAATGTGTTCCAATTTAATCTTGATACTCTTAACAAACTTGTCCGCTGTTAAATTGTATCCCAAAAATAAAGTGTCTCACCAGGACTCCAAGTTACGGAGTTGGAACTCGGTATACAAACTCTTGATTAGAAACCAACGTTTGAGGATTTGCAGAAATACTGATTCCAAAGGTGAAGAGAGTAATTTCTATACAATTTTTCTTTCCGATTTTTAATTATAAGATGAAAGGAAACAGATAAACCGGTCGAAATGAAATTTTGAAAATACTGTAGTTATCTCTGGATTCACTTGTATATTTATCATTTCTCTTTTATTAAGTTAATATCCAAAGGAGTAGAAACGGGCTTGAAACATGTGCGCCGACTACGTGGGTGCTCCGAGGCTCAAGCATCCACACATTTAATCTTGTCTGTGTGTCGCAAATATTTTTAGTTTTTACTCGAGTTTGGACCCATTTTTCTTGCGTTTAAATTAAGTATGTTACCGCCTGAACTAGGGAAGCCCCAACTTATCCTTGTAGTGCAGGTATATTTTACTTTATCACAACACAGGCCTTTATGACGGTGTCTATAAAAGATTTTCAACTAATAATTAATCAAACAAACATCCAGACTTCCCTGAGAACATATAAGGCAACATGTCACGTCATGGGCCGCGGTGGCTCAGTACTAGAGCATTCACCTCTGGTGCTTGGGGTCCGGGTTCAATACCAGTCCCCGCCAAGTGAACTTTGTAGTGGACAAACACCGTGTGCTTGGGTTTTCTGGGGGTTCACCCGTTTCCTCCCACCTTCTTTATTCCACCATTTCACTCATTACTCATCATCACCGTCTCCTTTAGCCTAACCGACACAACCGTGGGACGTAAAACTCAAAGATTTCATTACATTTCATGTCACGTCATTGATAAACACCCACATAAGTTTTGGGAAGTCGACGCCATTGGTTCCAAATACTTTTCCTAAGCATTATTTTTCTTGAGCGAGGAAGTAACGTATTTATAAGGGAGTTTCTAAGTACAAGCCGGAAAGTTCTGTTTTCGTAATTCACCCTGGATATTGAAGTACTTCGTTTTTTTAATTAATAGTCTTACTTCGGAGATTTAGTGCTGGTGATTATTTTAGTTTTCAGATTGGTGTTCTATTGTATATATATATATATATATATATATATATATATATATATATATATATATATATATATATATATATATAGGGGAAAGTCGGATAAAACCGGGTAGGTGAATAAAACCGTAAAATGGATTTTCGGGCTATATTAATGCTACTGTCTGTCGGCCAGCGCATGGAATTACTTGAAAACAGCCTCCATGTCATTCTTAGTTGAAGAGAAAATTGAGTAAGTGACTCTTTTGTTGTTGGAGATGTGTTGAAGAATTTGAGTAGAAAAGATTTAATTTGTCTCCCATCGATAATATGCTGCTGTTCCTAACCACTGGAAGATTGACTTATGTAAGTATACAATATATAATAATAACTCTTCGTGCTGTTCTTTCATGTCTTGAATCAGGATTTTTGTGCTCTTTGAAAGATGCTAGGCCTGTAGTTCTGAATAATAGCGTACTCGGATAAAACCGGGACATTAACAGTCGGACAGAACCTGGTAGTACACTGTAAAGGTGAGAAGGTTAGATACAGTGTCTTAACTGTAAAATATGAGCACATAAAGCTTGTAGCAATGTGGACGAATATGATGAAGCTTTTATTTGTAATTTTTGTTCTTAGATTTAACAAAATCGTGACCAAAGTTATTTTTTCCATGTTATTGGTTTTGTATGTTATTTTCCGTACTTTTTAAGATCACATATTTTTTTCAATTGTATTGTATACTTATACTGTACTGGTTCTTAGAGTAATTACATATTTTCCTTGTAAAATAAAAGTTTCTTATGATTATTTTATACGTACCCGGTTTTTGCATAACCTTCAAAAATTGGTTTGCTCTCGAAATGTATTACCTGACCAGCGAACGAGTGCGGGCGGCCTGTTTTGAAACTGAAATGCAAGCAGCAGTGTTTCTAACCGGATTACTTGTAATCAATCTATCATAGTTCTTTTTGTCCTGTTCGTAATAAACCACTTCACGCATATACTCAAGTCAGGGGCAGATCCATGGGGCGGGGCGATTGCCCCTCCCCCAGAATGGGATATTTTTTTTTATTTTAAAAATAAAACCTAAGAATTTTCAACTTTGTATCATAAATGTAAAATAAAACCTAAAATAGGTAGGCCTTACTTTTTTTGTTTTACGTTGCAGAAGTCAAATAAAGCAATAAATTGCAAGAAATTACTTACATTTGGCGTTCTTGCTAAAAAAAAAAAAAAAATGTCCACCTTTGGAATCACAGGTGGCCATTTCTGTTCTAGAAATTGCAGACAATAGCTACTTCTCCTTTTCTAAAGTTGCTTTACTTTTTTTTTTTTTTTTTTTGCAATACACTCTTACCTTGATTTAACTTCGAAACATTCAGCCTAAATCCGCCCCTGGCTCAAGTTAAGACAAACAGTTTCAAAAGTTATTGAAGTTGTTTGCAGAATATCTTAAGTAACAAGCAAAAAAAAAAAAAAAAAAAAAACTACAACAAAAATATACCCTCCATATTAACTTGCGAACAAACTAGCGAGCAGCGTTTTACAGGGTGCTCCTGTTTTATAATGACACCGAATAAAACGTAATCAATTTTTATACAATCTGCTTAATACACGGTATAGCTCACTGAATTGTCAATTGTGCTATGTTGTTCTTAAATTGGTAATTTCCATTCATATATCACTATTCACAATACATCTGCATTACTGCAGGAATGGTTCACTACAACCATATAACTTACGGCGTTCTTTATTAAGCGGAAAGAGATTAGGCTATGCATAACATCCAAACTGCAACTTTTAAAAACCGTTAGATACACTGCCGAGTGAAACTCTCCGCTCCCCTGTCCCACCGCGCTTGCCAGGAAACTGATGTAAACACAACAGCAGCGCCATCCTCCCAAAACTGCACTGCTAGATTTGTGTCAATAACAAATCTATTTAGCATTTGAAAACTAATTCAAGCTATACTATCCACATAGATGCTGAGGAACAAGCAAAAACATTTTGGGTCCCGTTTATTATTACATATTATTACGATATATATTTGTGTGTGTATGTACACACTGCATTTTACAATAAAATCTGAGGGAGTTGGCAAGGGTCAAGTGGCGACCCTAATTTAGTCACTACGTAAGTATGCAGAACACTAGTTATGTGGTTCCTAGAAGGATCCTGAAAAAGAAACATACTTACTTTACCAAATATGGCTATTAGATTCCCATGATGCCATTATCGAGGTTGGTCCCAGACTGTTCCTCTAGGCGATTCTTCCTGAAGCAAGTCTTACAATGTTGAGAAAGCACACAGAGTAGGGTCGGAAGAATAAGATTGAAGGAGAGTGAGACACATACGAGAAGGTTCGATTCCGACACACCTTTCTTTCACGGCGGTGTCTCAGACTCTAATTCAGTACTTGCTTAAGCAACTCCCAGTATCATGTCCCTTGGATAAGATAGTGAGTTGTCAGCTATCTAAACAGCCTCGAGAAAACCTTCTGTCATCAGTGCCAAGTTCACAGGATACTTATAAAAATAACGGGGACGTTAGCTACAATACACTAACGGGATCGAGTAGCATATTATGTCTATCGACTAATCCTCCCAACAGCTGATAATAGTCATTAAGTCTAGAACAGTGATCCATTAAAAAATTAAATAATTCTTTAAGCTAGTAAATTTAATACCAGACTAGTTAAAATAATTTATACACTAAAATTACAAAATAAGCATTCCAAAATAACTCAGCATTTCATTAAGATTTACAAGAGTTCTATTCAATATAATATTTTAACCATTAGTGTAGTTTATTTTCATAATATTAAGCACCAAATTGAATACTCTTTATTTCACTGGCTATCTCACGACTGCAAGTCTATCTACGTCCAAATAGAAAGGGTCGATGAGTTGAACAGTGATACTTCCGGTGCCGTGTCCCGCAAATTGGGAGAGAAGGAGGATATATTAAAAAATCATAGAAAATGACCAATATTAAAGAGCGCTTTAGTAATAGTAGAAAGTGACTGACTAGGGGAACATATTACGGTAGAAGTTAGGGGAGGGGAGATAGGAAATAATAAATAGAACTTAATAACTCTTGAACCACGAGACCGATCTCGATCAAAATTTCCATATTGATAAGGTTTGTGACTGGGATGGATTTTATCATTTCACTTTGACGGAACAACATAGGTGAGGGGGGAGGAGGAGGAGATATATACAAATCAATATAAAGAAAAATGGAAATGACTGGGTTTGTGACTTAATAACTCTTGAACCACCTGACCGAACTCAATCAAATTTTCAACATAGATGAGATTCGGGATCGGAAAGTTCTTTTATAATCTCACCTTGACGGTAGAACCAAGGGGAGGGGAAGGGAATATATATATATATATATATATATATATATAGGATGCATGAAAGTAAATAAAAGTTAATAATATTCTTGAACTACCCAACCGACCTCGATCAAATTTTCAACATAAATGAGGTTGAACCTAGGACGATTTTGTCATTTTACTTTGAGGTTACAAGATAGAGGAGGGGGAGGGAGGAGGGAGGGAGGATATGTAAAAACAAAAAGAAAGTTAACTGTCTTTGTGACTTCGCCACTCTCGAACCACCCGACCGATCTCGATTAAATTTTCATCATATATGAGGTTCAGACCTGAGACGGTTTTGTCATGTCACTTTATCGGTGCAACCTAAGGGAGGAAGAAGGGAGAGGAACATTTATAAATGATGAAAATTGACCGGTATTAGTGTCAAATATATAGTTTTCGGGATCGCTGAGATGAACAGTGACACTTCTGATGTTGATTAAATCCAAATTCAGCACTGCAGCTTGGGGGAGGGGAAAGGGAAACACATAAAACTGATCTAAAATGATCCATATTAGTGTCGAATCCATAGTTTTCAGGGTCACTGAGATGAACGATGACACTTCCGATGCTGTGTCCCGCAACATGAAGGAGGGGGAGGGGGAGATATATAAAAATTATCGAAAAAGACCTTTATTAGTGTCGAATCCGGAATTTTCGATGTTACTGAGATGAACTGTGATATTTCCGATTCAGTTGAAATTGATACCACTGAAAATGAAAACAGCATATTTCACGGGTACCAAACACATGAGATACGGAGTTGTGCATTTAATTTTTAATTTTAACCCAGCGAAAAGGGTAATCGATGCTAGTAACAAATAAATATGTTTGTCAGGAAATCTTAAAGAAATTAAGTGCAATTTCAAAGAAAATCAGTCTTATGTAAATAGGTTTTATGGACAAGGTCTAAATTGAAATAGTTATGTACAAAAGTATGTTTGGTCCGGGACAATAGTTCTTGGTAAAACATAATAAAAACTACCTGGACTATAATTTATGGAAAGAAAGCAAAAACAAATAAATTTATAAAATAAAGAAATAATAGTAATAAACTAAAAAAAAACAGTGTTTTTAGTTTTTGGACGGAAGCAAATGAAAATTTTCCTGTTTTTTCAAGAATGAAAAACACTAGTTACAACACATTTTTTTGTTTTATACATTGTAGCTGACCCCCCTTGAAAAACGGCGGGCCCCTCCTACATAAACTTGCTGGCTACACCCATGTTTCCAAATAAGAAATAACATCTTTGATGTCCATAGCAGTTCGTCAATTACTATGTTTTGAAAAGAAAAGAAAAAAATGAAATTTTGAGTTTTACGTCCCATGATTATGCCGGTTAGGCTAAAGGAGACGGTGATAACGAGTAATGAATGAAATAGTGGAATGAAGAAAGTGGGAGGAAACGGGAGAACACCGAGAAAACCCACGCACACGGTTTTTGTCCACCACAAAGTTCACTTGGCAGGAGCAGGGTTTGAACCCGAGACCCCTAGCACCAGAGGTGAACGCTCTACCACTTTTTTTTTTAAACAGTCAGTTTTATTGCAAGAAATTACAGTACATATATGTATATATAATAAGAATAAAAGAGCAATCACAAATTACAAAAGGGATACCACTGCAATACAATTGAAAATCAATCACATGAAGTATACACACAAAACACACACGAAAAAAAAATTAGTAAACAGCAGTCGGGTAGTGGGCAAAATGACGCAAGCGTAGATCTGAAGGCATTGTTTTTAAAGAGCACTGTAGTCTAAAAATGTACATTGCTTGTGTCACCAGCTCATTTTCGGTAAGTAGGATAGCCGCTGTGTGAATAGTTAACCACACTATGATATTGTGTTTAGGACGTGGGAAGTATTTGAAATCAGGCAAAAGAAAAAACGGCTCACTATTAATAATCCGTTGATCAACACGAAGTATTCGTGCTATAATATGTGTATAGCTACGCCACAAATGCTGGATAGATGGACATGTTTGCAAGCGATGGATGAGTGTGTCAGCTTGTCCACATCGGATACATTGAGCATCTGGTCGAAAACCGAGTTCCCATGCTCGATGGTTAGTAAGAAATACATTATGCACTAACCTATACCATAACTCTCTCATTCCAGAGGGTAAAAAAGAGGAATTAATATTATGCCAAATTTGCGCCCAAGAACAATTGGGATGGCGAGTAACACATTTAGGGGGGGTATAGAGATAATTTGCATAATAAGTATACAATTTCTTCACAGTCATATCTTCAATAGCTGTGTGACTGATAAGAGCATACGAAATATCTAGAATGACGGTGCGCAGGTAATGGTAAGGTTGGGACCAGTTCAAAATAGAAACAGGTGAACTGAGAGTCACGTGCCGAAGGCAACGCATGATATGGCACGCGGAGAAAGACTCAGAAAAGGAAGTTAACAGCTCACACGTGCGTTGTAGTAGTAGACAACGGCCTTGAAGAGCCACGTCTTTAATACCTAACCCTCCTACTTGCTTGGTCGTACACACAGTTCGACGATGTACTCGCAGTGTCGATTGATACCACAAAAAGGCAAACAAATGTTTGTTAAGTGTGTTAGCGTCTGAGACAGAAAGCTGAAAAATCTGCATTATATAGTACAATAGACTGAAGGCAAAAATATTTAAGAAGGTCGCTCGCTCATGTAATGTAAGATTGCGAGCTTTGTGTTTATAAAGCAAGTTAATGACCTTAGGAACAGCCACTCCATAGGTTGCCTGAATAAATGCTTTTATAGTGGTATGCCAAGTAATGCCGAGAATTTTATGAGTGTTAACGACAGGGAAGGGGGAGACAAAAGGGCAAGAAGACGTACCATTCAAAAAAAGTAATTTGGTTTTCGTGGGATGTAATTCCGCACCAGACAGTTGACTAAATATCTGGAGATTAGTAAGGATAGTATCTAAATCGCGCTGGGAGCGAAAGAAAAAGCAAATATCATCTATGAAACTCTGAACTTTAATAGTAGCCGGAGGAACACACAATCCCGTCATTTCATTCCGGATCTTATACAGAACCGGCATAACGGCAATGCTGTAAAGCATGGGGGACAAGGGACAGCCCTGAATAAGCCCCCGGTTAATTGAAAAGACCCGCGTTAAGGCACCGTTCAGTTTAAGTTGGGCAGTACGCTGGGAGTATAACGTCTTAACCATATTTAAAAATACTGGCCCGAAATGGAGCTTCTCAAGAACTGTGAATAAGTACTGATGGCTTAGTTTATCGAAGGCCTGAGAAAAATCAGTACTCAAAAGCGCTGCAGTCAATTTCGGACGACTTTCAAAATAAGCGATCGTGTCCCTAATATTCGATAAAGCCAGATATGTAGGATGCTGCTGATCGTGACCAAATTGTTCCGGTAACAGAATGGAACTTAAAGTATTACGTAACCGAGCTGCTAGAACTTTTGCGAGAAGTTTATAATCACAACATGCGAGACTGATAGGTCTAAAGTGGTTGATGCGAGTGCTCTTGGGCTGCTTAGGAATGATCACTATAATACTGTGTGTAAATGTTTTGCCGACTTGTAAATTAGAACGAAAGGCATTAAAAAGTTCAGTAAAAAAAGGAATGAAAAGATCTGGGAATGTCTGGTAAAATTCGTAAGGTAGGGAGTCAATGCCACTAGATTTATTCTTTTTTGCCTGGAGGAGGGCATGCTGAATTTCTGCTTCAGTAAAGGGAGCATCAAGCTCTGCTTGGAGTTCAACTGGGAGAGGGTTCAAGGTATCGTAAACACCGTCATTACTAGCTGGAACGTCATGGTTGCGATATAAATCAGCAAAATAGCGCACAAAGTATGGAATAATATTAGTTCCTTCATATAAAACACCTTTATCATCCAGTATATTATGAATAATCTGTTGTTTGCCTCTGCGACGTTCAGCACTGATATGTACAAGACTCGGAGGCTCAGTGGGGGACATTGATGAGATTTTGCTGCGAACAGTAATACCGTGGAGTCTTTTGCGGTGTAATGTTAACAAGAAAACCTTTACTTGTTTAATTTGTGGAAGTACAGGTACACCGTTAAGGAATGCCGTATGATAGTCGCGTAGAAGCTGAGAGTAGTAATTATATTGTTCATGGAATCGCTGTGACCGTTCTCTGCTGTATTCTTTACATATTTGTTTCAAAGCTGGTTTCCCCCGTTGATCCCACCATTGGATAATATTGTTCCGCCGCAAAAGTTGCTGATTAATTTCTCTCCAGCGTTGGCGTAGCAACTGCTGGAATTCTGGCTCAGAGAGGATGCTGGTATTGAGGTGCCATAAGCTATTATGGTTCAGAAGCTTTTGAAGCGGTAGCTGGATAGTCATAACTAGGCCCATGTGATCCGAAAAACAAACAGGGATCCTTTCCACAGATTGCACATGTGGAAGTAATGACCGTGAGATATAAAAAGAATCGAGGCGTGAAGATCCAGTGGCGTAGAAAAAAGTATGTCCAGGATTGTGGGGATGAAAATGACGCCAGACATCACATAAATTAAATTGGTTAATCACCTGTAATAAAGTAGGGCAGAAGTTCGAAGTAGAAGTGGAATCTTGAGCGGAAACTATACTGTTATGATCTCCACCCCATATAATCAAACGAGAACTGTCATGTAAGGCGGAGGCTACTTCGGAATTAAAGAAATTATGACGTTCACGCCGTCGGTGTGTACCTGCAGGGGCATACGAGTTGCAAAACCGGATATTGGCCACATTTCCAGTAATAATCCGGCCGGTGGGATGTTTGTATAACTGTTCAAATTCTATATCATTACGATATATAAGTGCAGTACCCGTGCCGTTAACAGTTTCGTTAGAAAAAAAGGTGTGCTGATAAAGGCCTTGAAGGTCAGTCAAGGTCACTTCCTGAGCAAACAGTATATCAAGAGAATAACATTTAATGAAATCCAAAACAGCACTTTGCTTGGTAGGAGATGTTAGACCATTAAAATTGACCGTTCCTATTTTAAAACAATACATTAAGAGCTGCAAGGAAAGGCTTGGTGTGGAGGAAAAAGCACACACAAAGGAACCGGCAGGCCCAAGGAAAGCAACAAAAAGATGTAATATTAACAAAAACAAAAGTCCCAAACAGACCGCTAGCATATTCTCACTGCGTAGCGGGTCTGTCCAAAGTCTCGGGGACAACCTCCCCAACATTACATGTAGTAGCATCTAATTGAGACATCTGTCGTAATCTAGTGCGGGTTAATCTACTGGTCGAATCATAGGTCTTCCAGGTCACTTTCAAAACTTTCCCAGTATTCACCTCGTGACTGGAACGTTTCTTCTTTTTCAGTTGTTCACTAATAGGGGGTTCAGGAGTGTCATCAACACTGGATGTAGGCGTAACGGGGGAACCACTACCAGTCGAGTCGAGCACATCGGAGAGAGAAGGCACCATGTCAAGGGAATCACTAACAACAGGTTCAGGCCGAGCAGGTGCTGAAGTATCGAAAGTCATTGGCTGTGGTCCGGGACACTCAGTCTTATCAGATAAGTCACCTACCTTATTTGCGTCGGGGTTAACCTCAGGAAGAATTTGGCTGGCCATACCCTCTTCATGAAACGGGACCTGTGAGGATGTATCACTTGGTCGGGACACAGAAGCTGCCTCGCAGGGGGCTGGCGGGGTAGAGTCACCCGGAGTTGTCGGCATGGTAGTAATAGCGGGCCCGCTTTTTGTCGGCAAAACCGGAAACACACTATAGTTGTGAATAGCAGGCGCATCCTTCAGTTGTAGGATAGGTCGAGCAATGCGGCTACCCAAAGTAGAAATTCCAGAAGAATCACTGGACCGATGATCTAAACGGGCGCTAAATGTTCGGCGATCACACTGGGACACCAAATGCGTTTCACTGTCACACCTCGCACAAGTTTTTGTCTGTCCGGGATACGTCACCCAACAACGAAGAGAACTGAGAGTAATATAGGAAGGGATATTCTTTTTTAAAATCATTTTCACAACTTTGCGGCCAGTACGTACTTTATAATAATGTCCATCAGTATAAAGTTCGTCACTAACACTAAGAATTTCACCATAAACTTGAAGAACTTGTTTCACTTGGTTATCAGAAATTTCCATAGGTACCGCGTGGATACGTACCAATTTAATTGTATGAGAAGCCGAGTCAAGCGGAAGGTCGTAAGTACCTTCTGCATCTATATACGGAACTTTATTGTCAAATTTAGTAATGATCTGTTCACAGAGCTGTTGAGTAATTAATTTGATATATAGAAGTTTACGTGGAAAGTCTAGTTCAATACTTAATACTGCATCTTGTGCAAGCTCAAAGGTGGTTCGTATCCACTCATGAGCGAAATCGAATTGGGAACTTTGGAGACAGGTTGAAAACTAATGCGAAGAGTGTTAAGCCTAATATTGGCCATCGTAATCAGTCGTAATCTTGCACTTCACTGAACAAAAACGGGGAGAAATCACCCAAATCAAGTGGTAAGCTCACTCTGCTCAAGTCCAAAAAGCACAGCAAAAACTCGCACAAATAAAAAAAAAAAACTATCACTACTAGCAGAATCAGCACCAAGACGCGAGCAACACAGGACGTGTTGCCTCGACGAAAACTCAGGAGCAACTGCCCACCACTGAGCCACCGCGGCCCCTATGTTTTGAAAAGAATTTACTAAAGGTATATTAATATCTACTTTCCAGTGAAGGTATGCCTTGACCACTGAAAAACCAGAGGCAGTATTTCTTCATCAGTGAAAAACCAGAGGCAGTATGGCGTACAGTGATAAGCAAATACCGCGAAGATATTTTTAATAAATATTACCAAAAATGGGAATTTTCCGTGAATTTATGTATAATCACAAGAAAATTGTATTCTATTAATATATTATGATTTCAAAGTTAAATTCCTTTTTTAAATCACAGTATATTATTACTGTTGTCTCCAGAGGATTCTTTAAAATGTATATTCTGAACGGTATTATATCTATATTATTTTATTATATTTAGAGAGTACGTATAAATGTATATTTACCTACAATATGTTCTGTGCAAGTAAGTATGTATGAAAAAATAGTATAGTTAAGCCTACGTACTTTTATACCGCTAAAAAGTTTAAATTTATATGTAGGTGGATTTTCTAAGCTTGACTCTACTAGTGATATTATAAACGTATTAAATTTTTGAATGGTATCAACAAATTAGGTTGGGTAACTGCCAGAAGACACACGTCTCACCATTTTATGAACATTTGTACATACATATTTATGTTCAGAATATTTGCAAGATACTGACTTATCTTTATAATTTTGCACATAACATTCCCACACACTACCTTTCTTCCTAAATATTTCTCCAAATGTCGCGTTAATTCACATGTAAGGGAAATCCGAGTACCTCTTCAGAAATTCGAGTCAGAGACTGAAGACAGACCGACTTATATTACTAACGGTGGTTCGGGGTGTATTAATAGTACTTCATCTCTCTTTCTTCATAATATCTACATTACTTTACAAACTGGTTCCTTTTCATCATTTGTAAACAAGTATTTTTCTACTTTTTACTGCAAATGCAAATGAAACTTAAAAGATCAATTTATTAGTGATATATAGCACAGTGAACGAATTGTAATTTTCTTAACCTCCAAATTACTTAAAACCTAGAGGTAAATAAAAATAAATGAAAATAAAGCAATTAGTCATATGGTTCTTATAATTTTGAAAATGAATAGAGAAATGGAAACAAATTCCTTTCCGGGAATTTATATGCGAGGAAAAGACCCGAGAGTATTCCTATTTTTTAAAGTTTTCCATCTCACCGGGAATATTCCCCCTGTCCATCACTAGGCGTACAATCGCATACCGTCTTACTTCGACCACTGGTTGGAAGTATTCGGTCTATGGAAGTGGCCTTTTTATTTTATGGAATTATATTATTTAAATTTCATTTTTTTTCGTTTCCTTCTACAGAAAAAGAAAAGAGTACTACATGTTCGTCTGTTTCATAATCAATTAATTAGAGACGGAACGTGCTGTTATCTTTTAATTTAAACTTAAATGTGTAAAAGGGCCAAAGGTTTCTCATCCAAGAATGAAACGAAGACATTGTTTTTTTTTATCTCACAAAACTTCCTTCTTTTCAAAGCCCATGTATTTTCACTCCGTTGAAGAAAAATTAACAAACATTTTATACAAACGAGTTCAAAACAAGACATATGCAATTGAATGCTAGATGTAGAAGTGTGTGATGAAATAGATATTTTTTTACGTTTATCAGATGTTTAAACATGATATATGTGACTCTTTCACAAAATGTACTAAATCAGTATGGGTTATTACTGAGTGTTCCAATTATTATTACATGCATTAATCATATACATTGCAAATGTGCAGAATAAATTTTATAAATGTGTTCAAACTGTTCTCATGTATTTTACTATAGAAAGTGAGAAATATATAACCAAATTCAAAGTAATAGTTAAAATTACGTCTAAAGATGGCAGGACGTTTCTTTCTTAAAGGATTTAAGAAAATGTACTCACATTTTCAGTCAATGATAAAAGAGAGAGCAATTATGCAATTAAAAAATACATTCTAACGGAAAATATATCAGCTTGTGTTCATATAACATATTTTGCTTTCTAAAAGTAACAACACATAAAGTCTACCACGTATGATTCCGTTCTTTTTCCTTTTCTATATCTTTGAATTGAACGTGTCTTGGCAAAACATACATCCCTTTGATAGGCCACATGTTCTTCAACAAATTCAATATGCTGCCAGAAATGTTTTTCATATTAACCTCAATGCTACATACACCGGACAATCTGTTTATTTCCACGCTGCCCCCCTCGAAACAGCAGTCTAAGCATAAAGTGATCATGGAACTTGTGTTTATATTTCTTAATATCCGATCGCTACTAACGCACAAGCTTTTGTTCGAGCATCTTCTTCTTGAAGAAAAAGCTAACGCATTCCTATTGAATGAAACGTATCTTACATCCAAGCAAAGCTGTAAGATACCACAGTATCAACTTCTACATCACGATAACACTGTTCCAGCACAACGCGCAAATGGCGGCGTAGCTATTGGCTATCCTGTTACTCTTGCCATCCGACAACATTTCCTCACATTTCGACTTCCGGAATACCTTATAGTCACGACGTATTTTCGCCAACTGTATGTCACTCTTGCAACCATCTATATACGTCCAGGTCACCCTATCCCACTTAACTTCTTTCATTATATCTCCAATAACTTCCGTAACTATATCATTATGGCAGATATTAACATTCATAGTCGGCCAGAGCGAGAGAAACAACAGTTCATTAACTTCATTGAAACAAACACGACAGGCATCATTCATCAACTTCCAGCGCACACACGACCCATCTCACAAACCACCCCAGACATTGTGATTACCTCTGCCTCCCTTCATAATCGCTGTAATGTTACAGTTCTGGGGAATCTGGGTAGCGATCATTTACCAATCAAGTTAACAATCACATGTTTAAAATCTTCTCAAACCCTATCCAGTCATACTGCTCGACGTATCCTGCGTTTCGATAAAGCAAACTGGGAAGCTTATAGAACTGATATAGCTACTGCGTTGGCGGAAACTCCTAGTCCAGAAACCGAAGAAGCACTTTATACTACACTAGATACTATCAACACAGCACTTCAAAATGCCGGGAATAAACACATCCCTACTACCAAGCTTACTTCTCCAAGCCGTCCTCCGTTACCTCCGCAATACTTACCTCTCATACGACGTTCCAGAGCCCTTTACAAAGAATATATCCGTACCAGAAACGAAGAAGCTCTTCGTCATCATCGTCAACTTCAACGCACCGTCTCCAATTACCTTAAAGCTTATAAATTACGCAACTGGATAAAAGCCTGTAATTCCTTAGCCGAAACAGCTCATCCAACACAATACTGGAAGCGCTTCCGTCAGCTCACAGGACAATCCACTCGTACTTCATATCCGTTAATAGATAAAGATTCCCCACTACAAGGTGACAAGGATAAAGCCGACGCTTTTGCAACGTATCTCCAGGGAATCTTTACCCCGTTACCACCTGCATACTCTCAGCGTCTTCATCCGGTTGAGAAACTTAATTTTGACACCTTTTGTCTTCAACCTGACATCTCTCACACTTTCCCGCACAAGACTGCTCTTACAAAACCAATTACAGTAACGGATATAACTCGAACTGTCCAGAACAAGAAAAATACTGCACCTGGTTTCGATGGAATTACTTATCGACATATTAAAGAAGCGCCTTATCACCTGCTTTACCTTCTTTCTCTCATTTATACATTCATCCTGCGGACAGGCTTTGTTCCTTGTGAGTGGAAGACTTCCAAAACACTGATGTTCCTAAAACCACACAAACCACCAAATACTGTCTCTTCTTACCGGCCCATTCAACTTACTTCTGTGTATTGCGAAATTCTTGAAAGAATCCTTGTTCGACGCCTTCATTCTTATCTAACAGAACGTAATATAATCCCTCTGCATCAGGCTGGTTTCCGCCCCGGTTTTAGTATCAATGATCAGTTACTTCGTCTGTCTAATATTATTACCAATCAGTTTAATACACAATTTCCATCTTGTCTAGTGCTCTTCGACCTGGAAAAGGCATTCGATAAGGTATGGCATGCAGCTCTCATATATAAACTTATCCGTCTGACACTTCCCATATCATATATCAGGTTTATCTATAATTTTCTGCACAACCGTATTGCTTATGTTGCTCTTAATGACACTCTCTCGCACCCGATATTTATTCTTTCTGGAGTACCACAAGGGTCTGCCTTATCACCTTTGCTGTATCTTCTCTATGTAGCAGATATGCCACCATTGCCGCCAAACACACATATCTTTCAGTATGCAGACGATACTGCATTTCTTACATTAGGCCGGACTATTCACCGTATAAGTACTGAAATTAATGCAGCAATTCAAACTTTTCTCACCTGGTGTACGAAGTGGCGTTTGAAACTCAACCCAGATAAAACACAAGCAATAGTCTTTCTCCCGCCAAAACGCAGATCACGGGTACATCGAAATCCTTCACTACTGAATATCCAAGTAGATAACATGCGGGTTCATCCAGCTAAACATGTAACGTATCTGGGAATTATTTTTGACCACCACCTCACTTGGCGCCCTCACCTTCAGAATGTAATACAGAAAGCATATAACAGGATTAACCTCCTCAAACGCCTCACGGGTACTACTTGGGGACCACGAGCAAATACCATTCTTAATACCTACAAAGTTTTCTTACGACCAGTCCTGACCTACGGATTCACTGCATGGATAGCCGCACTCCAGCGTCATTATGAAAAACTGAAGATACTAGAACGACATGCCATACGAATAGCCTACAGAATAAAACTTCCTAGTCCTACTCAAGATCTTTACGACATTATGCCTTTTCCACATCTTCTGTTCCATCTTGAAGCTTTACGGACGAAGTATATTATTAACCGATTCGAGTCCCGGCATCCGTTACTCCTCACCACAATGTAATAGCCTAGCCTAGCTGGGAAGTGTTAACGTGCCTTCGAGGACACTGTGTTGCATACGCACAGTCGAGACCAGCACGCATACGCTCTCTCTAGGATTGACAGCGCTTTTCAGTGCTGGAGGGTGACACACATCATCATCACCATTACACTCTATTTGCTCAAATCATTCATCACACATCTATAGGCGTAATTCACCTTTTGATTTGGGCAACCGCCCACGGACGGATTTCCTCATGGCAGACCCAGGCTCAGTCGGTGGTCGTAAGGTTAAGGGAAAACACCAAGGCCTTCCGCAAGTCGTTAACGGACCATCCGAGAGCTCTACCAAGACGAGACCCCGTAAGGACCAATCTTCAGCTCGTCCTCAGAAGCCAACTAGGAACCAACATCAACGGACAGATTCCATAGGATCCATCAAGTCGACAGCATCTGTAGCATCTCATGCCTCCATCCGATCACGGTCACCGCAATCAGACAAGAGTGTCAGCTACGCCGACCGTCTGCAACGATCTCCTCCTGCAAAGAAGCACCACCTAGATTCATCCAGAGAATCAGATCCTGGCCGAATGGACATCGGAGACCCAGCATCCAGCGCCGACAACCAGCAACCAATTGCTATTCATTCCATGCTACTCAGCAACTTCGATTCGAAATTCAACACCCCAAAGATGGTCGCAGTTCAACTCCGGAAGTACCTACCACGGGCATCCATTGCTCACATTATCCACACCAGAAATGGCATTATTCTGAAGACAACGGATCCAACACTATACAGCACAATTAAGAACAAGGTGCCGATCGAGATATTTGGCAAACATGCGAAGTTGGAAGCACTCAACGCACCTCGCCAGAAACAACCTCCGCCTCCAAGAAGACCAATACTACTTTCAGTGGTCATACGTGGAGTTGACCCATCATATACAGATGAAGAGATACAAGAAGAACTTACGCTCGAAGGACACACGATCACCAAAATAATTAGGATTCGAAATGACCGCGGCCCTACCTATATGGTCCGTGTGCTCACTTCACATCAAGACACGATTGATGAACTATTAGAATCCGGAGCCTCCATCTATAATCACAAGCATCGTGTAGAGCCTTCGCGGTCTACCGCTCCCATGCCAGTGCGCTGCGAACGTTGTCAGCTTTATAATTCACATCATACGCAAGACTGCAAGAATACCAGTAAATGTGGTTACTGTGCCGGACCTCACAATACACGCGCCTGTAATAATCTTACACAACCTCCAAAATGTGCTACGTGTAATGAACAACACCCAACATACAGCTACAGGTGTAAAGCGAAACCAGAACCTGCTCAGGAACGTCCTGAGTTGATCGTTCCATTGAGGCCTCCGGCCCAACCGGATAATACACCACATCCGCTCGATTCTCCTGTCAATCTGGATCCGCTTCTTACTTTCTTAACCTTGGCATTACAAAACATCCATCCATTTATCAGACCTCACATCCTTCAGCAAGTTATACTAGCGGCAAAAACTACCTTTCACGTTAATTTTACTGCCACCTATTCTGGTAATACTGTCCACTTTTATAAGTCCCATGGCTCATCCGTCGATTAAGTTCTTTCTTACAATGGCTCTGGTATTTGTGTTTCTCAATATACGCTCTCTGCCAAAAAACAAACCTTTATTTGAGCAACTTCTTCTTGAACAACACGTCACGGCATTCTTACTCAACGAAACCTTTCTTTCTTCCTCTCACTCCTGCCGAATACCACATTATACAATGATCCATGCAGAAAACACTGTTCCGGCACTCCGAGTCAATGGAGGAGTAGCCATTGGTTTATCACCTTCTTTACCTTTTCGGCAGCATCATTACAATCTAACACCTTTGCCAGAATACCTCCTGGCCACAGTTTACTTCAAAAATATCGTCCTTACACTGGCTACTATATATATTCGACCCGGCCACCCCCTTCCATATCAATTTGTGCAATATATCTCTAACACCTACCGTTCATATCTCATCATGGCCGATTTCAATATGCACAGCCGCACCAATCAGGAAAGAACAACTCTTCAGAACTTCATCACGGCTAATACCACTGGCATTATTGTTCATCTCCCTCAAGCTACTCGCCCAATTTCAGATACCACACCTGACATTGTTATCGTTTCAAGTAATATCATATCTCACTGCACCGTTGAAGTTCTTGATATCCTTGGAAGTGACCACGCACCTATTAAATTAACCTATCAATCACGTGCACAAAACGACACTCGTTCACCACTACCGCCACGGACTAGCTTACGTTTTGACAAAGCAAATTGGGACCAATATCGCTCTCACATCTCTCGCCGCACCATAAATCTCACGGAACCTACCACCGAAGATGAGTTACATACTACAGTCGAGAAAATCACCAATGCCATTCAAGAAGCAAGTAACTTATACATCCCGACCTCTACATCTACTTCGAACACACCTCACCTTCCTCCACAATACCTCACAATGATCAAGCGATCACGTCAGTCATACAGGGAATTTCTCCATACTCGCAATCCAGAGGCATTACGTCAGCACCGACAACTACAGCGTATGGTACATAACTATAGTAAGGCCTATAAACTACGTTGCTGGATTAAGGCTTGCCATAATCTCTCAGACACTACCCATCCGAGCAAGTATTGGAAACGTTTCGATGCACTTTGTGGCAAGTTCTCCAAACCAAAATACACTCTGTAAAGAAAAAATAGCGACACCTCAATTCTCAAACTAACTTACACAGAAAACCATAGTTGCAGCTCGTGAGAAGAGGAATAGAAGGAAATGAAGAGTGGGATAGTTCATTTGCGTTATCTGTGACACCTGTGGTGTAGGACATCGCTTGTCAATTGTTTGTGTATCAGTAGTATTTTCGATAGATGGCACTGAGTGCGTCTCGTAAATTATTGTAGTAAGAATTCTGCATTGCATTTGTGATGTGTAGGCTGAGGTAAATAGCATTTTATGATTGTTCTTTGCTTTCTCATTGTTTGGACAGTGTGTCAAGTGGCAAAATTTTTGTTGTGCAGTGTTGTTTGTGTGTGATATTGTTGCTACATGTGGACTGTAAACAAATAAGATGGGTAAGAAATGTAAGTTGTGGCAAATCTCTAAAGGAATAGATGGAATTCTGAAAATCCATCATTCTACGGCAGGAAGAGTAATTCACAAGTGCAAACAGCATAACAAATCGTCCCTTCGTCAACAGTGTGAAAGAAAAAAGAAAGCATCACCCAGAGCAGATTGCTAAATGAAATCAATAGCACCGCAGATTTAATGAGTGATTTCCCCAAAAATCGCTTTTGTAGTTTGACATGATGTTGGAACTGCAGTTACTTGTACAACTGTATTGTCTTGACTGTATGAAGAGGATATTACAAAGAAAAAACCGCGTAGAAAGTCGAAACTGACAAAACACAGAGGACTTCAACATGTAGTTTTGTGAGTCGATATGCAACTTGGACTTATGACAACTGAAAGCATGTCGTTTTCTTCATTGATAAGAAGTTTAGAATAGTGGGAAACGATAGTGGTGTGAAGTTGTGGATACGAACAAGCAAGGAACTTGACAATGATTTTGTTTAAGAGATTCAAATATTCAGTTACTGAGTGATGATATGGGCATGGTTCACCGTTAAAGACGTCAGAACGACGGATATATGTGAAGGATCGTTTGATGCACGAAAATATCTTCAAATTCTGGCACGTAAAGTTCTTACAACAGCTAAAGATGACTTTTCTGAAGAAGATATGGACTACTTCCTTTCCCAGGACGATAATGCTTCATGTCACCGAGCCAAAATTGTTAATACGTGGTTCAAGAATATGACTATTTAGAGACTCGTGTGGCCTACAAACCCACCCGACATGAATCCAGTTGAAAATTTGTGGATCAATATGAGTAGAAATTTCAATAGACAAATATCTCAAATAGAATGGAATTCAAGGAACAGATAATCCGGGTGTTATTCCGTGATATCGAGGTTGCATTTTGCAATAGCTTTGTTACCAGTGCGGGAAGCCCATGGTGCACATACAAAATACTAGTTTGGTGTATCGTACTTCTCGATGTTTGCACACAATATGTCTTACCCTAAAGAAATTCCATTTCTTGTTTTCTGCTATTGTTGTTGATCTTTTTCAGTTTTATGAATTACTCTTCCTATAAACGATTTTGCTCAAAACACACATAGCTACTTATATATGCATATAAATTCACTAAATTCATGTCAAAAGCCTGAAACTCTGGCGCAAGTATTAAGAATGAACTGCTCATTAGGAATATGCCTTGTAATATTATCAGGAATTCATGTAAAAATTCATATTGATTAAAGTATGTTGAGAAAACCATATTAGAGCAAGTGTCGCTATTTTTTCTTTACAGAGTGTACCCTCTCTTACTAGGTGACATACCAGCAAATACTGATATTGACAAAGCAAACGCCTTTGCTGATCACCTACAGACCATATTCACACCTACCATCATGGGCAACACCCCTCATGTGGCAGACCAACTTAACACTTCATCACCACAATTCCAGCCCAGTAATAATCATGAACTTCACGCCAATATACCTGTAACGGCACCGATTACAGTACAGGATATCACTACAGTCGTTCACAACAAACGCAATACAGCGCCTGGATTAGACAATATCACATATCGCCATATTAAGGAATGTCCTTTCACGCTGCTAATCTTACTTGCTCATATCTATACGTTTATCTTCCGTACTGGACATTTTCCGACCTCTTGGAAGACTTCTAAGACACTCATGTTCCTCAAGCCCCATAAACCACCACAGGATGTTGCTTCATACCGGCCCATACAACCCACTTCCACATACTTATTTGGCCAATCGCAATATTCTCCCTTTCACACAAGCCGGTTTCCGGCCATCATTCTCTATAAATGATCAGCTTCTTCGACTTACTTCACTTATCACTCAGCACTTTAATTCAGTACAACCATCCTGTCTGGTACTCTTCGATCTAGAGAAAGCTTTCGATAAAGTCTGGCATAATGGTCTCCTATACAAACTCCTTACTCTACAGCTTCCCATAGTATACATTCGTTTCATTTACAGCTTCATTTCAAACCGCCTCGCATACATCTCTGTCAACTCCAGTCTGTCACATCCTATTTTTCTCCTCTCTGGCGTACCACAAGGATCGGCCTTGTCCCCATTACTTTACCTGCTCTATGTTGCGGACATGCCTCGGCTACCAGAGGGAATCCATTATATCAATATGCCGACGATACGGCGTTTCTTGCTCTGTGTAACACCATACAACAAATAAATTCAGTTCTACAGACTGCAATAAATCGCTTCACCTCATGGTGTACTCGTTGGAAACTAACCATAAACGCGGCTAAAACTCAAGCTATAGTCTTTCTACCACCACGCCGAAGATCAAAAGTCCGTCGAAATCCTCGCAATATCGCACTCCATGTAGATGGCGAACCTATACGCCTTAGTAACACCGTTACCTATCTTGGGATTACTTTCGACCATCACTTAGCATGGAACAAACACTTAGCAACTATCACAGCAAAAGCCTACAATAGACTGAATTTGTTGAAACGCTTAACTGGTACGACATGGGGACTTAAGGCACAGACAATCCTAAATACATACAAAGTTTTCTTACGGCCAGTCTTAACGTACGGATTCACAGCGTGGATAGCCGCATCATCTAAATTCTATCAAAAGCTTCTGATCCTAGAACGACATGCTTTCCGCATAGCCTTCCGTATCCGCTTACCTAGCCCCACCCAGGAGCTATACCAACGCATCCCTTTCCCTACATTACAATATTACATCGAAAAACTACGTCTCACCTATATCAACAAACGTTTCCAAAACCAACACCCTTTAGTTTATGACACTATGCGATACCTGGATTTGCATCCCACGCCACATCGTTATTATCATCCACCATTATCTCTCCTGTTTACGCTGTATCACTACACTTTACCCCCGAGAGATCCTTCGTTTTTCATCATCTCTGACTACATTATTCATGAACATCTTCCACTTATTCATCCATCATATCCTGCACAGTAATTACCTTTGTCTACTCACTTGGGCTTCCCCTGTTTTTCATCATTGCCTAGAGTTGCCCCTAGGCGGAAGATAATTTCATTTGTCTGACTAACAAAACCCACGTGTTGTCCTGTGCTTCGCACCTCGCCTCATTCTTCATCCTCATTATAAGCTTATCACATTTCCATTACTTTTCTTTTCCCTTTTTTTGTATATCGTTATTAATTTTTTTCTATTTACATTAATCTTTTCCTATAGTTAACACTTGCTATATATGTATGTATGTTTCATCCCTTTCATAATGGTAAGGATCAAAGTTCCTTACATCCAGTTTTGTTATTTCCATTTATTGTTTTGCTATTTCATTTTGTTGTTTTGTTATTTTTTGTTATTTATTGTGACATTTGATATTAATAATTTGAATAAAGCACATAGACCACCCATTGTCCTTTGCACCTGCTTTCCTTTCCTTCACTCACCTCACAGAGGGCGTAACCCTCTTAAAGGTTGCTAGCCACTTTGGCTAGCGGGTAAAAAAAAAAAAGTGTCTTGTTTCTTTTGTGGAGTTGATAGCGCCAAAATCTAGATTGATTTTCTTTTTGTAGAAGCGATAGGCGTTTTGTGTTTAAGCTTCGAAAATAATTTTAAATTATTGTATATGCTGTATGTTATATTGGGCATAATACACACCAAGTCCGTAGCAACACTTATTTATTACGGGGAAGTTTACTTAGGATTTAGGTTTGTGTTATCTCGCTATCTAAGGCCATTTCGCCCATCACGATTGAGGGTTGACGTTCCTCGGCGAGTGTACTATTGGCTTAAAGGGGAGGAAGGAAGTGGCCTGGGGCCTATGTTAGGTACCCTTTGCCAGGTGTGAATGAGGAAAACTTTATTCAGGGTGGCTGACCTGAAACAGCGTTTTACATATTTTTCAGTCGAATGCTACCACTGGGAATCTTCACAGCGAAGGCGAGAGCGTTAGCGACTACGGTATGCGGGGCCCGAAATAAAGACTGATGTTGCAGTAACAAACACATCAAAGAACACCATAAAATTGCAAGTTTATTTTTCATTTATTAAGTCTACTTACTTTTGAATTATAGAAACCGTAAATTTTTGTGTTCATAATACAAGCTCTTTCCAAGGTACTTTGTTTCATGTTAATAATTAAAATTGAATTATTTATTTTATAAACATTAGAACAAAATTATATTACAGCAATTTTAGATTATATCAATACCAAATAGAAATATACCCGTATGTTTTATTACAAGTTTGCACTCAATTTTCTATCTACTAACATAAACGAGACACTACGGTTTAATAATATTCACAACTAACGTTCTTTACTATGATATGTTGTTTCGCAAGTGCACCTGTTATCTTTGGATTCTTGTCATGGTTGCAATAATAAGGTACGGTTTGAAAATCTTGAAAGGGTAACGGCAATGGAAGACGTTTGGTGCATCTAGCAAGAAACATACCATTTTACACAAAAATGAGTAGAATTCACAAAGTTGAATTTAATTTGGCAAATATAGTTGCAAGAATTTCACTGGTTTTGAGTCAATTTGAAAATTGTTTTCAGCACTACTTTTAGAGAGGGCAAAAAATAATTTAGAAGGGCAGTGCATCTCTAGCTCCTCCGTCGCTACGAGCCTGATTCATACGCTTTTAACATCTAGCATCTTGCCTAAATCTAGCGTAATTTGATTTTTTCCTCTGGAAAACAGGGTAAAGAGAAAATGTAGATAGTTCAACCGTCTTCAATAGCAATCTATCCTGGATAGTAGCAATCAGTGGCGCAGCCAGGATTATATTTTGGGAGGCGCAAGACTGCATAGTATAGTTTTCTGCAAATGACGTACTGTTCCATCTGATATGGACAACATTGAAAGTCTGAATTGTCTCAATTGCAAGAAATTTAGTTATCCCTATTATTAACATCGTAAAAGTTTTTAAAATAAAAATTCAAATTGAAGAATTCCCTATTAAGGATATCAATTTTAAAAACGTCTACTCTAATTATCATCTCGCACACCTTTATTTTTGCATGTGATTACCCACTCTTTACTAACATTTATTACTCTGAGAAATTAATTTATAGTTTTCCATGCTTCTTTTTATTTTGTACAGTGCTTAGACTTAATTCGATATTCATTTATATATTGATATTTTTTTTAGATTTGTTGATATATTACAAACTTTGCGATATTACTGAATAAAATGTGAAAATAATACACTTTACAATTTATAACGACGGACTTTTAAATTCAGTCGTGACCTAATCGAAATTTTCGAACTCTTTGACAGATACACTACGTTTGCAAGATCAACCTCTTTAATGGCTATGTAAATACAGAGAATACAACAATATTATATAGATTAACGTGCCAAGTAATATACAGTATATACAAGTGGTTTAAAATTACTGTTTGTAATTAATCCATGTCCCGCACCTTCAATTTTGTGATATTAAAAAAATGACGGTAAATAACTCCAATAGTTGATTCGAGGTTTCCAATACCGAACAAATATTATTTGTCTCATATTTTTCTTTTTACGTGTAGCTGCACTTTTACAGGTACATGTAGCTGCACTTTTACAGGTACATGTAGCTGCACTTTTAAAACTGTAGGCTTAGGATTTGCGTTTGGAAATTTGGAATTTTTTAAGCGAAGCAATGCACCTATGTGAAGTTGCCTCCTTTCAAATTTCGACTTGAAATCGGAAGCCAATCGTTTGTTTCTCGTTTGTTATTGGTTGTTTTGAAGAAAAAAACGTAAATATCGTATGTTTCTTAATCCATTTCTGCATGATTTTTTTCTTTAAGAAAAAAGATCAGTATTGGAAATCCTCATATAGAAATTTGAAAATGAATTAAAACTTGAATTTACAACTCACAAAGAACATGCCAGATAACACCAAAATCTCTTATTCATAAACGTCAATATCTCACACAGCAAACAAAACAGTCATTTGATGACTTTGATTAATCATAAAAATCTAAAGTGAAAAAAGGGTATGTGCCATATATGGCATGGCATGCGGTAAGGGGTTAAAACATAAAGAGATGTTTACAAACTAAAGTTGGGATATGGCCAAATTTACTCTGGTTCCTCCACTTACAAATTGTGATTTAAAACCAAAATAAATCGTTTGATATGCGTATGCTATTAATTATTTGAGAAAGAATAGTCTGTTTCAAAAAAATAAAGAGTTTTTTTCAAGAGAAATGGGTGATGCAATTTCATACTGGCTCCACTTTTGAATCTCGAATCAAAACCGAAGCTAAGCGTTTCTTATTGGTGGTTTTGAAGAGAAAATTTCTTGTTTCGAAAAAAATAGAAAGAGAGATTTACAAAATAAATTTAGAATGTGATCAAATTTAATCTGGTTCCTTTACTTACAAATTTCGATTCAACACCAAAATCAATCGTTTAATATGGATTTGTTGTTGCTTGTTTGAAAAAAAAGAAGTAATTTGATTCGAACAAAAAAAGAATATATTTAGGAAATAATGTTGATGAAGGTGATTTGTTTCGGCGCGGATTGCTTATTTTGAAGAAAAAGTCACTGTTTTGGTGTCAACTTCATACTGTTTTTTCTGCTTTTTAATATCGATTCAATGCTCAAGCTAATAACGCGTTTCCCTTTCTTATTAATTGGTTTGAAGAGAAAATGGTTTGTTTCGACAAATATTAAGAGTCATTTACAAAGTAAGGTTGGGTGGGCCAACTTTCCACTGGTATTTCAAATTTCGATTCAAAATCAAACTCAATCATTTATTTTTCGTTCGTTATTGATTGTTTCCAAGAAAAACTGAAAAGCGTTAAAGAAATTTTGATAATAAAGTTGGTGGTCACCTTCACAGGGTCCCTGCTTTAGGATCACAAGTTCATGAAGTGTTTATATTTATATATACACAGAGTATTATTTATAAAAATCAAGGTGCCGGTACGCTGGACATCAGATTCATAATTGCTAAAATGTTGCATACCTTTAATGATATTATATTTTAATTTTATAATACAATAAACGTAATGGTAATTATTATTTCCTAGTGATCTGTATTTTGCTTTTCTCTCTTTTTGTAAACGAGCGAAAGTAAGCTGCTATTATTTGTTTTCAAAAAACATCAAGAGTTCCACAAATACTAAAATTTAAATAACAATACTCATACACTTCATTGTTCACATAATGCTCTTCAGAATAGCAATCATGCTACCAAAATGTTCTACAAATCTCTGCTAAATAAACGAATAAATTTTGCGAAAAAATCTAGGTTATGTTTTTACTTAATCCTCTTGATAATAAAACTAACTCTAACTAACTAACTCCACTTCCTATGGAGCCCGGAGGTTCAACGTCGCGTTCACAAAAGCTCTCCACTGACTTCTATCCTTAGCTAACTGCATCCAGTTTCTACTTTGTATTCCAATCTCTGCAAGATCCATCTTAATATTGTGCTCCCATCTTTGCCTAGGTCGTTTTGCGATTGGTCTTCCAGTCAAGACTTTGAAAACGTTTCTACTTCCTTCCATTTTGGCTGCATAACCTGCCCACCTAACTTGATGACACTAACAATGTTGGGTAAATCGTATAAATTATGTAGTTCGTCGTTATAAAGTTTCCGCCATTCTCCATTTCCGTTCCTTTTATGTCCGAATATTCGTCTCAGGATCTTGTTCTCAAATACTTTCAGTCTATGTTCTTCCACCAGAGTAAGTGACAATGTTTCGCAACCATACAGAACAACAGGCATGATTATCGATTTATATATTTCAAGCTTCGAATTTCTCGACAGAGTTTGCGACGACAAGAGATTTTGAACCGAATAATAACACGAATTCCGTGCTTTTATTCGACATTTAATTTCTTCGTGAATATGATTTTCCTCTGTTAATATTGATCCTAGATAGTAGAAACTATCCACTTTATTAAAAGTATTATTTAATATTTTAACGCATTTCCGACGCACTTCCATGTATTTAGTTTTCTCTGCATTTACTTCTAAACCCATGTCCCTGCAAGCGTTTAATAAGATATCTACATTTATTTTTATTGTTCTCCAATCATCCCCTATTAAATTTACGTTACCAGCATATAGCATAACCTGATGAATGCCTTTCAACTCTAGGCCCTGGTTGTTATGTTTGATTTTCCTTATAGCGTGTTCCAGAACAAAGTTAAATAATACTGAAACAACGCATCTCCTTGTTTTAGGCCATTTTCGACGTGAAAGCTCGTGGACAAAAAATTTCCTACCCGGTCTTTACTTTGGAATTCATTTAAACATATCTTAATTAATCGAATTAGCTTTCTCGGTATTCCAAGTTATGTAAGAACGTTGTATAATGTTTCTCTCCTAACCGAGTCGTTCGTCTTTCTAAACTCGACAAATAGTTGATGTACCGGGGTATTGTATTCCCACTTTCTTTTCGAGTATTTGGCGAATGGTAAGTATTTGGTCGATAGTTGATCGATTTCGTCTAAATCCGCACTGATAATCCCCAATACTTTCATCTGCGTATAGGGTCAATCTTGCTAATAGAATATTTGAAATGATTTTATAGCATGTTGACAGAAGAGAAATACCTCAATAATTATTACAGTCAGTTTGTCGTCTTTCTTGTGAATTGGAACAATGATTGATTCTTTCCACTCTTGTGGCAATTCTTCCTTGTTCCAGATAAGGAAAATGAGTTTGTGTATCTTGTTCCAAAATTTTTCGTCTCCAGCTAAAATTAACTCAGCCGGAATTTCATCTGCACCCGGAGATTTGTGTTTCTTTAATTTCTTTATAGCGATTGCTACTTCCATTCGGTTGGGGTCTGGGATATACGATTCTGCGGTGTGTATCTCCTTTTCTCCACGCACACTAGTTTTTGGTTGGGTGTTAAGCAAATCGTCAAAGAAATATTTCCATCTATTTAAGATGCTATCCGTATCAGTGAGAACTGTATCGTCAGCTTTCTTTAACATATAAGCGCGAGGTTGATAGCCTTTCTTAAATTCACTAATCCCCTTATACATGTCCCGGCTGTTTTTATTTTAACTATTATCTTAATTTCAGCTTTCAGGAAGTTGCGGCTCTTTGTTCTAAACGTTTTGGAAGTTTCTTATCTGCGAATTTTGTGTAGTTATTTCATTCGGATTTTGTAGTCAGCGTAATTTTGCATGTTTTCTCATCTCTGCTATTTTTATGCATTCCTGGTCGAACCGTAATTTGTTCGTACGTGTTTCCGCTTGTCACAATTTTTCTTTTGCTGAACTTTTAATGCTATCTCTAATTTCAATCCAAGTATCCTCAACACTAGTGCACTTCGAATCTTCTAAAGCCTAGAATCTATTCGAACTTCAATCTGGTATTTCTCTCTTACCTGGCACGTTTCTAATTTCTTTAAATTCAATCTCTCCGTTTTCGGACAATGAATATTAGCTTTATTCAACGATAATCTCTCTCGTATTATCGCTGGTACCAGGTAGTGATCAGTGTGACAATCAGCCCCTCTAAACGATTAGACATCAATTATGCTAGATTGCCATCTTCTATCTACTAAAACGTGATCAATTTGATTATGTGTTTTTCCGTCTGGTCATGTCCAATTGTATTTATAAACGTCTCGATGTGGGAATTTTGTTTTCTTCACGATTAGGTTTTTGGATGTTGCAAAGTTCACGAGTCTAAACCGTTGTCATTACTTTCCTTATGTAGGCTTTCGTTCCCTATAATCGGTTTGAAAATATCCTCTCGTCCTACCTTCGCATTGAAATCCACTAATAGAATTTTCATATGGTATCGCGAGAGTTGATCAAATATCTGTTCCACTTCTTCGTAAAACCTGTCTTTTATATCGTCATCCTTATCTTCAATAGGGAAATGTTCATTTAGAACAACAACATCACACTACCGTCCCTTAAGGTTAATAAAAGTAAGTCGGTCAGTAACAAATTGAATCCGTTTAATTGCTGGTAATATTCGTTTGTGAACGAAAATAACCTGTTCCTAACTGATGATTTTTATTTCCTTCCCCATAAAAGAACGTAAAATTTCCGGAATTCCCATATCCATTTCCTTCCCATCTAACTTCCTGAACTCCTACTACGTCCATCCTGTATTTCTCTAACTCACTCGTTACGGATTTTAACGCGCCTGCCCTATAAAGACTTGTAATATTCCATGTTCCAAATCTCATGTCCATTTTCTTTTGCTGAGGTCGTGCCAACTTCTCAGTCCTCGTCCGAGGCTTATGTGAATATTTCTGAACAAGTGCTTTTTTTTTTTTTTTTTTTTTTACAGGATGAGGTTGTTAGCCTTACTCAAACCCCCAAGCTGAAGGACCACTCCTAGTCGGCTGTCCGCGACTGTTTATTCAGTATGTTCGCAGCTAACCTCTGTATCTAGAGGCCTTCCCCTCGATCCGCAACCTGAGGACGCACCATGCCGCGGTGACAGGAATCCATATTATATATATATATATATATATATATATATATATATATATATATATATATATATATATATATATATATACAGGATAAGTCAAAATAAGTGTTACAAGCCAATATCCAGTTAACCATGCATCAAATAAGAAATATATTAAGAGTCACTGTACAATACAGACAGGTCTAAAAAATGGTCAAACACGAGGTCCTAATTTTGTACTAAGCTGTGTGGTATATCATGATCTATCAAAGAAGGTATCACTCACCCTATGTTGCCATTTGAGAATTCAACGTACATCCTTCCCTCCAAACTTGAGGGTGGGGCGTGGAACCTCGTGTTTAACCCATATTTTGGCCGTCTTTATTGTACATTGACTTTTAACACTTTCCTTATTTGACGCATAATTCGTGGGATATTATCATGTAACACTCAATTTGAACAGTGCGCTTTGTATCTGAATATGGAACCATTTTCAGCGGCCACCTTGAAACAGGCTTTCCCGAAATAAAAAAAAATACTAAGCAGTTTGGCTTTCCAAAATCTATCAAACAAGTTATCAGTCAAGCTATATTCCCATTGGAAATTTTCAAGTTGTTCCGGAGGCATCATGATGGGGGTCCTGGGAACTACGCAACAATACCATTCCACTTTGCCTATGGGTTTTTGCTTTTTCATTTTTTGTTTGACCGTTTTCGACTCAGCCGTTTCTAAGTACTGGAAATTTTATATGATACAGGACCATTTTGAGGGACTATCTTGAAAACGATGTCCCATATCAAAAATTGTTTCCTGCAAAAAACTGTTCAATTTTCCAAGCTCTTTCGAACGAGGTATCACTTGACCCATGTTCCCATTTGAAAATTTCACGTTCACCTTCCTCCCCCCAAAATGGGATAGGGGAGAACCTCGTGTTTGACTTATTTTTAGGCCCCTCGGTATTGTACATTGACTTTTAGCATTTTTCTTATTTGATGTATAGCTCACGAGATATTGACTTGTACCACTTTTTTGACACACCATATATATATATATATATATATATATATATATATATATCCTGTTTCAAAAAGAATATACGTATTACGAAGAATTGTCTTGTCCAAACTATTGATCGCTGATCGCTGCGTCTCAGCTCGGTTATTGGAGAAACGAATACATAGTCTAGTTTATATTAATAGCCGCTAGATGTGAGTTGTCTTCTGTTTTGCTTGGTAACCGTCATGTGTTTAAAATGGCGCACTCCGCAGCAGAAATCATTTTGTGTTCTCGAGTTTGCGAAGTGCAATTCCGTGATTACAGTGGAAAGACGTTTCAGGTTGAGGTACCAAATTGATCCTCCGAATGGATGGAACATTCGCAGATGGTTTCGACAGTTTGTAGATACAGGATGTGTATGTAAAGGAAACAGTCCTGGCCACCCTCGTGTTCCTGAAGAAAATGTTGCACGAATTCAAACTGCTTTCCAACGTAGATCTTCAAAATTAACTCGTCGTGCCAGTCGGGAGATACAAGTGCCGACAACAACAATTGGCGTGTTTTGATATGTCGGTTGGTTATAAAGCCGTACAAGTTACAGCTGTTACAATATCTACGTCCTGAAGACAATCGCAAACGAGTGGCATTTTGTAACGAGATTCTGGATGCTATTGACAATGATAACACTTTTGCACAACGCATCGTGTTCAGTGATGAAGTGACTCCGTGTTAGTGGTTAGGTAAACAAACAAAAGGTTCGAATTTGGGATCTACAGGACCCTACAAGATTCACCCAAAGTCAATGTGTTTTGTGCGATATCCCGATCATTTGCTTACGGCCCATTCTTATTTAATGGAAACACGGTTAACAGTCAGCAGTATCTCGCTAGGTTACCAAACTGGTTGTTTCCGAGGCTACACGAAGGTAACTTCATTTTTCAACAAAACGGGGCACCCTCTGACTGGAGTCGCGAAGTGCGTGAATATCTGAATGAAACTCTACCGAACCGTTGGATTGGCCGTCAAGGAGCTGGCGACTTAGCATGTCTCAGCCGGCTTCCACGGTCACGTGATTTAACACCCTGTGACTTCTTCCTGTGGGTTAAAGACAACGTTTATGTACCACCGCTCCCACAGAACCTGGAAGAGTTGAATCCTGGACTCGGATTTCTTCGAGTGATTCCTGGACAAGGAAGAAGACTCTCGGAAGAAAAATTTAAATGAAACGAAGTCTTTATCGTATCACAATTATAACTTCTAGCCTAATGGTAACGGATGGTTAATGAACGGCTTCCTGTTCAACATAAGAGTGTGAGAAAATGGAAAAACGATAACTTTGATCCAGATTAGGTTTATAACGAATGTGCATAAGACAGTCAGTGGGAAAAGATTATGTATGATTAACTAGAGTATAAGGGATTCTTCACATGACAACAGTGATTCTCATAAATTATGTGCATACAATTTGGGCGAAAGTAAGCTGCATTAAAAGATTTCCTCGCCGTAATGCGTAATTCCGTGGAAGATAATAACTCCGAGTACAGAAGGAATGAAACTCGACGATACTCAAGCTGTTGTACGTGTTGCACAATGAAAGAAAGAAATACAGTTTCAAAGTATTGATTTATTCTGTTTTGTACAAAGTAGGATAACTGTGAAATATTCAGAGGTACCTTTACAGTATTTGTGCAATGCAGTATGTGTATACGAGACGGCTTTGAAGAATAACAGTTCACAGTCTGATATTGTCAACCGTTGACCGCATTGCAAAGATGACATCGGCGAAAGAGAATTTTCCGCTCGTGGTCAAAGACATTTCTAATGCGTACAATATACATATAAACAACTGTGAGGCCAATATTATAAATAATCCTAAGACTTTCTGGGCGTATGTTAAGAATAAAAAGAGTAATTCGAAAAGTAATATCTTTCATTATGATGGTCAAACTTTGAGTGACGGTGCTGATATTGCAAATGCGTTTATGACAAATTTTCGCGCGACACACAATAAATCGAGCTACAGTCTTATTCCTATGGAGCAACACAATAATTCAGAAATCCTGGACAAATTAAACATTAACTTTATAGACATCGAAGATGTGGAGAATGGTATTAAAAGACTTAAACCACGGTCATCTTGTGGACCGGACAAAATACCACCATATATCATTAAAGGGTGCTCAGAAATACTGAAACATCCCCTACAAGTTTAGTTTTAACAAGTCAATAGCTTTTTCTACATTTCCTTCGAAATGGAAGATTGGTGACGTCAGTACCATTCCCAAAACAGGCTGTCCTACAGACTAAATAAAAAATTATCGACCGGTAACCCTACTATCTGTCCCATCTAAGATATTTGAAATTATTATATACGAAAAAATTTACTCACATGTACGGTTAGTAATATTTCCCTTTCAACATGGTTTCAGGCCAAAGAGGTCAACTGTAACTAATCTCCCAGAACTTACACATTTTATAGCTAATCAAGTTGATGAAAAGGAACAAGTAGATATAATCTATACAGATTTCTCCAAGGCATTCGACGTAATTAATCACGATATACTTCTAAGCAAACTTGTGACATTCAATTTTTCACAAAATCTTCAACAATTTATAGCATCCTATCTTTACCAACGGAAACATCGCGTTCGATACAAGAATATTTTAACTAAGGAATACGTCATAGACTCTGGTGTGCCTCAGGGATCGAACTTAGTACCTCTGTTATTTATACTATCTGTTAACGATTTACCACCTGTAATAACATCTTCACACAAACTTTTGTTTGCTGACGATCTAAAAATCTATCGCAGTATCTCCACGGAATTAGAAGCAATTTCTTTGCAAAATTACATTAATGCTATTTCCCAATGGTATGAATCAAACAAGTTGCATCTAAATATTAGAAAATGTAAAGTAGCATCATACACCAGGAAAATAAACTATGTACGCAATATGTATACTATTAATCGAACGTCAATTGAGAGAGTGGATTATGTTACTGATCTTGGAGTCACTCTGCAGTCACACCTATCATTCGATATTCATATCAACAGAGTAATTGGTAAGGCCTTTAGGAGTCTTGGCTTTGTGATGAGATTAGGAGGTGATTTTTCTGATACTAATTCTCTCAAAACATTATACACTGCCTATGTACGGTCTAACGTGGAATATGCAGCGATATTATGGGGTTCTAATAGTACGAAATATATAAATAAAATCGGAAACATTCCAAATAAATTTGTGCGCTTTTTGACATACAAAGAAAGAGGTATATATCCAAAATTTGAGAATTACGAAGGTCTTCGAAACAAATATTCATTACAATCTCTTGAAAGCAGAAGAAGTCATTTCATATTATCTTTCTTACATAAAATAATTCATGGTTCAATAGATTCAGAATATTTGTTATCAGAAATCAAAATTCGTGTCCCAAATAGAGCAACGAGAACCCATAATGACATATTCCATCTCTCAGCGCAAAGGACTAATGCATTAGATGTATCGCCTTTCAGAAAAATGTGTATATTGTATAATAAGATGTCACAACAACACCCAGATATAGATATTTTTAGTTACAAACAAAATTTTCATTCTACATAAATTTGTTGTATCCTGTATATCGTGCTATTTGTATTTTAACGTATATTTTGCTTTCATATTATTATTTTATTAAATGTGTATTTTAGAGTGTATTACGATGGAATTGAGGTCATATTATTATTTTATTATATGTGTATTTTCAAGTGTATTACATACACGTTACAATAAGGGAAAACTGTAATTAGGCATTTGCCTGTTGTTTTTCCGAAGTAAATAAACACATTTGAAATTTCGTATATGATTGCCGCAGCTATATTAAATCGAGCTACAAGTTCTTCGACTGTCGTGGCACACAAAAGGCGTTTCATACGTATCCCCTAGAAAAATCAAGCTGCGTGAGGTAGGATGAACGTGATTCTCATAACACAGGTTTTTTTGTCTACCAGTCCAACGATCTGGGAATGTTTCATTTAGGTAAGTCTGCATATTCCTGTCAAAATGTGCAGGTGCACTGTCATACTGAAATCACATCTGCTGTCTTATGTTCAAGGGCAGATGTTCTATCAATTTTGGGAGAAAATTACGTATAAATAAAAGATACGTACTCCCACACAGGCAGGCCGGTAATAAATAAGATCCTACCACAAAATTATCCACCATACCATACCAAATTTCTGCTAGTGATCGTTTACTAGAGTTGCATGTGGATTTTTACGCCATACACATGATAGTTTCAAGACGGTCTCTGATCATTCGACGTATGCCGTCTTCAAGTTCAGCTGTCCATAAGGGGCTATTTCCTCCGATTTCACGTAGGAGAAATTGAAGAAACGCCTGTCGCGAAAGCTAATATGGGAGCGTGGAAAAATATAAGGAAAGTTACTCTCTTTTGAGGGCGACGGTCACAATAGAAACACCTCCCCTCTGGGCTATTGCCCCTTGCTTCTCCATAAATTAGGTGCATATCTGCCAGCTCGTGGAAACGGTAATCTGCCATTGCGCAGGCATGTACAGTTTAGCACAATCAATTTTACTTAAACACCAATGTCTACACTACAGTTTTACACGACCGTGAATACCTGGACACAACCCTCTACCGTTGAACGCAACACTTCCCATCCTGTTTGTTATACAGAAATTCCACACGTAACAGTAGAGCATCTGACTATGTATATCACTCACAAGTTGCGTAGATGGCTATTACAACTCAGCCACGCTAATTGACGCCATTCCACAACAAAACTGCAAAACAGCCTTCTATGAGCCAGTCGCAATTGGTACACAAGGGACGATAGTTCCGTAGGTATTCTTCCGTGTAGGTATTCCATCCAGCTCCAAGTTACATTGGAAATTCGAAAAGAGACTTTCCCCATTTTCTGGATGTAATTCCAACGAGCTTTCTTTTAAAAAAATTTCTCAGCAGTGACAAAATCAAAATGTAAGTGGGCTACACTAGGATGCTATTTTCGTATATTCACAATAGCAATATAGTTTTTCATAGCTCAGGGGAAAATTGAGGTTTGCCAAATCGAAGGGAGGGGAAACTCCATCAAAAGTATCCCTGGAAGAAGATTCACCTAACGGATAGATCAAGTATACTGTTCCAGCGCCTTCTTTTTGTATCGTTATGCAACGTGTACATCCCGTGTTTCGTCCACTTTTGTTGCTTCCGTGCACAGAAGTATCATATTCCACGGAATTATAAATTACGAGGAGGAAACCGTTTAATGCAGTTCACTTTTGCCCTATATGTATTCACAAAATATTTGGAATCCCTGGGTCATGTGGAGAATTCCTTGTACACTCGTTCATCACATATGATCTTTGCATTTTTCGAAACTACATGTTATATATCTTTACATGCCGCCTGACTGTCCTATGCACATCGTTTTAATCTAATCTGGATCAAAGTTATTTTTTTTAACTTTTACACACTTGTAACTTGGATATGAAGCCGTTCATTTATCATCCGTTACCATTAGCTTAGGAGATATAAGTGTGATACGTTAAAGACTTCGTTTCACTTAAATTCTTCTTCCGAGACTTTATTCTGTACTGAGACAAAATAGATGAATCACACATGTATATCTTTCTTTCTTTCGAATTCTAAGTGTTGTTCTAACTTGAACGATGTACTATTATTTTTGATTGTTGAAATCTTGTAATTTGTTGCTCATTTCCTCATTAAACGTTTGATAAAGTACTCAAAGGAATACTCCAGTTTCTTTCGGAGTCATTTTTGCATCGCCACTGCACTGTATCCGCTTGTACACTAATTTGAACTGCGATATATCAATTGCTCTTAGCTTCTGAAATTTTTTTTTCTTTTTTTCCAATAAATGAGTAGCAGCACGAAAAATTCCTATATTATCTTACCAAATAGACCTACATGTTAATTGCTTTACTGGCTTTATACATATCTTTTGAAATAGTGATTGTACTCTTTACCTGTTCTCTGCCAAATGCAACTGTATGAATATATGATACAAAACTAGTTTACAGAAGAATTTATATATATATATATATATATATATATATATATATATATATATATATATATATATATATATATATATATATTCACAGGTCGCCTTTTATAAGGGCGCACTGTACCCTTCACAGTTTCTTTATCAATAGCCACTATATGAATTTACTATAGAGAACTGGTATACAGAACAACAACTAAAACCACTTATCTATAATGTGATGTTTCGCAGGGCGCACTGTACCTTTCATGGATTCTTTACCAACAATAACAGTATATATTCGTTGTATAGAACTATGTCATGCAGAAGAATAAATAAAACCGTTTATCTTTGATGTGGTTTCGCAAATGCGCCTTATGTAAAGAGAGCACTGCACTTATGACGGGTTCTTTACCAATAACAGTTGTAAGAATTTATTATATTTAAAAAAAAACTTGTACCTTATTTATAATGTGATGTTTGGAGAGCGCAGCGGGTATATGTCCCGTGTCTCACTGGGACAGGACGGGCCTGCAACGATTTCATGTATGTTGAAAATTTGATCGAGATTGGTCGTGGGTTCAAGAGATAGGAGGCCACATAGTGACTTTCAATTTTACATAGTAAATTACATTACGTCTCCATCCTTAACTCCCTACTAAAACCCAAAGTGTTTGAATTTTACAACTTCCGGTTTGAAAATAGATACACATGGAGCAGAAACAAGAATAGGTAATGATAAGCATTTTTCTTTAATCGATGAAACGTTCTTAACATAATTACCATATTCTTTCTCAATCCATATTTAATTTCTTCGTGAATCTAATTTTGTTCTTTTAATATTATTCTTAAATATTTGAAAGTTTCTACTTTGTCAATGGTATTATTCATATTTTATCGTATCCATAATTTCCAGTATTAGGATCCTTGCGAATTTAGGTGTGTTTACTTTTTTTTGCGTGTAATGCAAAACCCATGTCCCTCCACACGTTTATTTAAACATCTGCATTTATTCCTATCATCAGCATTCGCCATAGTCTGGTGAATACCATTTTGCTCTAGGCCCTGATTGTAATCTTTTATTTTCTTTATAGCGTACTCCAGAACAGAGTTGAATAATAATGGCGACAACTCATCTCCTTGTTTTACCTCATTCTCAAAGTTAAAGCTTGTGGACAAGTATTTTCCTACGCAGACTTTACTTTGGGATTCATTTAAGCACAACTTAATTAATCTTACTAGCTTTTTCTGTTTAGCAAATTCAGTAAGAATGTTGTACAATGCGTCCTTTCTAATGGAGTCGTAGGCTTTCTCATTTCTTTTCGAGTATTTGTCGAATGGTAAATATCTGGTTGATCGATTTCGTGTAAATCTGCACTGATAGTCTCCAACAGTTTCATCTGCATATCTGGTTAATTTTGCTAACTAGATGTTTGTGAGGATGTTATAGGAAGTTGATATAAAAATATATCTCTCGACGATTATTACTCGTACAATCGCTTTTGTTGCTTTTCTTGTGAATTGAAACAATGAGAGATTTCTTCCCCTCTTGCGGTGTTTCCTCCTTGTTCCAGGTGAGGAAAATGAGACTGTGTCTCGTTCCACAATGATTCACCTCCAACTAGAAATAACTAAGTTGGAATTTCGTCTACACCCTGGGATTTGTGTTTCATCAATTTCTTGTGTTTCATAAAAATAGCAATTTCTACTTTATTCGGTTAGGCTCCGAAATATACGGTTCTACTGTGTACATTTGTTTTTCTAGACGAGGATTAGTTTTTGGCTGAATGTTAAGCAGATTCTTAAAGAAATATTTCCATTTATTCAACTATCTTCATTCATATCACATTAGGATACTAAATCACCAAATTCCTGATTGGTTTTGACAGCAAGCATATCAGGATTACGGAAAAGAGTCCGTAATACAATACAATATACATAATACACAATATATCATAAATATACAATATATCATAAAAATTGTATCAAAACGGAACTAGTTTTATATAAGTTACCATGGAAATCTAAATAGGATCCGAGGGAATATTCCAACGTCATTCTTTACTGATTACATCTTCATGAACAGCGAATGATTATGAGGCCTTGAAGAAAATATGCGACATATTATACATAAGTTTATATTGGAAAATTGCCCTGCATGTACATATGTAAACTTGAAACATGGAATGTAGTATTTCACCCACTTATACTTGATCGATTGCAACCTCAAATAATCAGAATGTTTCTGCAGAAGTGGACCGGGTTTCATCAATATCGAATAAGCTTTAGGAGAGTTATTGTGGAATAGATATAGGTGGACGGACAAGCAAATGCCAATCGAGTTGAATAGTAGAAGCTTTGATAGTGTTCGTTTTAATAATTTATAGGAAGTATTTATGGAGCAAAGCGGTAATTCTCCTTGCATTTTTCTGGTAACTGTGCTTGGATGGATCTACCATGATAATTTTAGAATTCTTAAATTTTTCATGGAGGAAGAATTCAAGAAGGTTGAACTTGTAATTGATTGCAACCTGGATGAAATTGAAAGTGGAATAGTCTCGCAAAGCCCGCCCGTAATTCCATCAAATGTTGCCCAGTCAACCTGGAAATTTGCTATTTTATATTCAGCAACCCATAAAGGTGTATTCGCCCGAAACTTGTAAAGTCCCTCCCTACGAACAGTTTGAAAGCTTATCGCCGAACCATGATAATTGCCGCACCCCTTAATATATAAAATATTTAGAGGCCAGGTACGTTAAAGATAAAGTACTATTATGAAATACGGGAATATATAGAATAAAATGTGAATGTAAGAGATGTTTCATGGAACAAACTTGGCAAACCATTCAAGAAAGGGTGAAAAATTATCTCAACCTATAAATAGGATTACATAGAGCAATTAACTGGTGGGGAAATATATAATTCTATTTGAGACGGAAGTAGTAAAGACAGAAGGAAAGACGAAAAATTAATAATATGGGAAACAATGAAAATTAAAATAAACAAGAGCATTAATTAAAAAAAATAGTGTATTTGAAGTGTGACATTTGGCCTCCAATCATAAATAATATGAAAGAAGAAGAAGAAACGCATAGACTAAAGAAAACGAACATAAGATAAATATTAGTATAACAACGGGAAATAAATATAAAAAAAGAGAGAAATGTTAATATAATTTAAATTTAACGCTGCACTATTAAGTTAGAAACTTAAAATATTACTTCATAAAATTTAACCAAATCTTAGAACGGGATTCCATTGTTTCCACTGATAATATTTTAGAAAATATCATGAAGAGATTTGAAAACCATTAAGGTTCTATCTGGTTTATCCTAAATCTATAATAAGAAAAGGGTTCAATGGTAGAATGTTCAGTTTTGGTGCATAGGGTCCCTGGTAGATCCCAGTTCGTGCCAAACGAGCTTTGTGGTGGAGAAACACCGTGTGAGTTGGTTTACAGGGGTTATCATGTTTCCTGTTTCCTCCCACTTTCTTCACTTCAGCATATCATTCAATCTTATCATTACCGTCTTCTTTAGCCAACACAGCATAAGCGTGATACAGAAACGGAAAGTTTGCATTGCATTATAGTAAAAAATGATACAAATTTTAAAAAATTAAATACCTTAAAATTCATCAGGACGTCTGTTAGACCTATTGTTTAAATATACATTGAATGAGCAAAACTAATATCTTCTCGGGCCCCCTAAGGCCTGTGGAACGCAGCGATATGACGTGGAACGGAGTCTGGAAGTCCCTGGTACACGCTCGGAGACAGTTGACACCAGATATGGAGTGGGTCAGTGGTCAAGTTCTCTGAGTGGGTCAATGGGTCAACAGCATGTGACTCACTACAACCCACCACGCACCACGACCCACTCTGACCTACTACTCACTGTGACCCACTGTGACCCACCACCCACTATGACCCACCGACTCACCCTCACCTATCAAACCACTCTGCTCACTGCATTGTAGACAGCATCTTCTGAACACTGCTGAATTTGTCTACGTTTTACTTTCAAGGCTTGCACTTCCCTTCCTTTTTCACTTGTTTCTGTTTACTTACCTCAGATGAGTATATCTAAGTGAAAAAATAACTTCAGGCACTTTTAGGTATTGATATTTGTAATTGTATTTTTTTAAACTGCAATTTTATTCCCAGTCAAAACTGGGCGGGCCACAGAAGATAACGCCTTCTCCGGGGCCAGGGGAAAAACAGAATTGTTAGATGCGCCTGTTTGTAGATGGGATACAGGAAGCTATTGATGGTGTTGATGTACGACCATGATTATATCTTTAGATGCAGTACAAGAAGTGCAGGGTAGGAGAGATTATGGACGATAGATATGCAGATGGGTTTGATAGATGCGACGGCGTGGGTTATAGGTTGGCGTAGCCTGGTCATGTTCATGCAGTGCAAGGAGATGGTCAACTGGTGGATAGGCATGCCGTGGTCGTGCAGAAGTCTGATCGAGCAGAGCACCAAGAATTGGGTAGATCTCAGCTATACGGCTCTGTATATAGCGAATGCGGAGACGATATAGATGTTGTAAAAGCGTGGGTATGGTGGTGTGCCGATAGACCTCCCTAGTAGGGGTATTTGCCGGTAAGAAATAAGCGGTGCACAGAGCATGACGTTGCAGGACTTGTAATTTGGTGTAGAAGTGCTGAGGAGCAGACAACCAAGCAATATGACCATGGGTAAGAGCTGGGCGGACAAATACCTTATACGTATGGAGAAGGAGCGTGGTGTTGAGAGCCCAGGTGGTGCCGCAGAGGCTTCGCAACAAATTTATTCGGCGTCGAATTTTAGTTTGTAACTGAGAAAGGTGGGCTCTCCAGGTGAGATGTTTATCAAAAATGACGCCTAGATATTTCACACTGTTGGACAAGGTCAACGGTGAACCGAGGAGCGTAAGATGTAGACGCTCAGGATTTCGTGTCGGACAAAATTTGTTGCGGTTGCGGGCGAATAATGCCATTTGGGTTTTGGCGGGGTTTAGTTTGATTTTCCACTTCAGACACCAGGTGACCAACTGATCGATTGCTGGTTGGAGAGTAGTGTTGATACGATCAACAGAAGAGCACAAGGCGAGATAGGCTGTGTCGTCAGCAAATTGGAGTGCATGGGTGGGTGGCCGAAGCTGTGGCATATCTGCAACATATAAGATATAGAGTAAAGGGGAGAGCACGGAACCTTGTGGTACCCCAGCACGAAGAACAAAATGGTGAGACGGAGCCTGATTTATTTGTACAAAAGCTGGGCGTTGATGCAGGAAATTGGCTATGAGACGACGTACGGTAGAGGAAGAAGATGGAGTAGTTTAAAAAGAAGGCCTTGATGCCACACCGTATGAATGCTCGCTCAATGTCAAATGAGATGAGAACAGAAGGTAGTCTTTTATTGAAGTGGTTAGTCAGGAGGCTCGAGAGCTTTAGCAGTTGATCCGTGGTGCTGAAGGAAGGTCGGAAGCCGGCTTGCGTTGTGGGCAGATGATGTTCAGTTTCTAAATAGGGATGAAGGCGTGTGACCACTATACGCTCCATGGTCTTACTGAAGACGTTGGTGAGACTAATTGGGCGATAGGAGCCGATATTTGTAGGATCTTTTTGCGGTTTCAGAAAAACCACAATTTTGGCGAGCTTCCAGAGAAGAGGAAAATAGCCAGTTGCGAGAATGGTGGTATATAACTGTGCGAGAACAAGGTGGAATGCCTCTCCGGCTTTTCGAATTTGGTTGTATGTAATAGTGTCGGCACCAGGAGCTGTATTGCGGCGTCGACGAAGCACAGTGACGATTTCGGCACTAGTAATTGGAGCTGTTAAAGGATTAGTTGGATCAAGTTGATGGTCTAGTGCAGGTGTAAATAACGGTCGCTCAGCATTGCCCAAAGTGGTGGATGGATGGTAAAATAATGGAGTATCATGTGGCGTGAAGACATCCTCAAAGTATGTAACAAAGGCGGCCGCCATCGACCAGAATAGGGTATTTGGAACCCCGGCGTTGGTAAGTAAGCCGTTTAAAGGAGTGCCACAATTTAGTGGCATTGGTTTCATTGCGTAACTCGTTGCAAGAATTTCGCCAGTCGAGGCGTTTCCGGGCTATGTCGTAGTGTTGGACCATGCGTTGGAACTGTCGATGGAGTAAGAGAAAGTGGATCGTGAGTTCGCCTGTATTCGGCCAGAAAGGCATGAGACCGGTGAAGTAGAGTGACTGCGTGAGGTGGTAGGCTCGGGCGATGCGAGTGTAATGCTTGTTTAGGAACAGCGTGTTCATTAGCGCCTTCAATGAGGGTACTAAGAGATGTGGAGACATGGTCAATGTCAGCTAGAGAGGTGACTTCGGTGGGAGTAGAAACCAGTTTATCCGTGATGTACGTGCGATATTTCTCCCAGTCGACTTTGGTGAAATTGTAGGTTATAGGGGAGGCTGGTGGTTCCCTGTATTGTGTGTCAGATGGAGTGATAGTAAGTAGTACCGGGAGATGATTACTGCCGACGGAGCTAAGTACCTCCACAGAAGATTTGGGCAGTAGGTTGTTACTGACTATAGCCACGTCAGGGGTGGTGTTACTCGCAGGCCGAGTGTGGTGTGGCAGATTAAGACAAGAACTATGGGTAGTTTGAAGGAAGTCCTGGAAACGCTGTTTTTGCGCCGCAGTGCGTGAGTGATAATTGATGTCCGCAAGAACTACGTATGTTTTAAAGTTGACATCCAAGTAAGTGAGAAAGCGGTATGGCAAATGTTGAGTAGATCGTACACAGATGGTTGCTAGGGTAAGTGCTGGAAAATAGACGGTACTGATAACGTGTTCAGAATATTGCTCAGAATATGGTGGGATGACAAGACGACGAGGTAAGGAGTGACGGATGGCAAGTCAGCTCCACCACGAGCAATATTGTTAGGGAGATCACATCGTAAGAGGTGATATTGTGGAAAGTAGTACCGGTCAGTAGTTTTCAAGAAAGTTTCCTTTAGCGTAAGACAGTCTACATTTAGGGAGGATATCATGATTTCAAGTAAAACTCGGTTTGTCTTGAGCGATCGGATATTAGAAAATAGGAGTTTGACTACCTTCTTATTGTTGTGCCCCACCATCTGGAACAGGAGGAGTAGATTCAGAATGGAAACGAAAGTGAGAGTAGAGGCCAGAATAAGTGGCTGCCATATGGATATTAAAGATGTCGTAGGCAGCTTTTGTTGCATGTGACAAAATGGCTTCGAGTGGAAACGGGAAGGCATTTTGCAAGACTAGCGTGATAAACTGTAAGATATTTTCAACTCTAGGAGGAGGAAGTAAGGAGGTTTGGGTACCAGTTGAAGTATTTACAGGAGTGGAAGAAGCGTGGAGTCAGAATGGCACGACTGTCTCAGGTTTATCTGGCAGCGGTTTCGGTTTAGTTTTGCATTTGTAAGAATAGGTAGGATGGTTGCCATCACAGGTGTTGCATACCGGAGGTTGTTGGAGAAGGGTGCACTTTTTAATCTTGTGGGGGCCCTTGCAGTGTGCATATTTAGTTGGAAAAGTGCATAGAGTGATCATATGGGAGTTATAGGTTAAGCAATTTTCGCAACGCCGTGAGAGAGGAAGTGGCGTGCGAGATGCCTCGACGCGATGGTGACAACGATAAATAAAGACACCAACTTGAAGAAGATCGTCTATAAGCGCTTGGTTATCTGTAAGCAGTCTCACCATGTATGTAGGACCTTTTGCATTCTTAATGCGAATTGCACGACTCGGATGGATGTTATCGGCTTTGAGTTCTTCCAGCAATTTCTGTTCAGTAATACTAGGGTCAACCCCACGAATTACTACAGATAGTAAAGGAGAACGTTTGGGTGGAGGTGGTGTTTTTAAGCAAGGAGACTGTAAGAGCTGAATTTTTAAATTGGTTCCGAACATGGCTGGTCCAACTTTGTAGATCAGGTGTTGATAGAGATTTGGGTTTGTAGTTTTAAGGATAATATCATTCTGAGTTTTAATGAGTTGCTGTAAATCCAGGCGAGTACACTAGCGGAGCAGTTTCATATAAAAAGATTTAATATTATGTAGATCCGGGTCTATCTGAGTAAAAAGTATGGTAGTTAGGCGTAGGATTAGTACCATCCATAGGTTGGTCGACTGAAGTGCTGACAACAGAAGAAGAATCAGATGCAGTAGGTTTAGACTTAAGTGGACTCTTGAGAGCCTCAGTATAGGAAGGTTTAGAGGGGGAGCGAGAGCGCTTGCGATCCCTAGGTGGAGAACCATCGGATGATTGGGAGGTGCTAGCAAGTTTGGTGCGTTTTTGAGATCGTGCCACCTCTCGACGTGATTCTCTAGGTGGTGCCATTAGCGGTAAGCCTTGGTGTTTGCCTTGGGAAGAAAAGTCCGGAGTCTTAGGCATTGTCGTTTATAAGTGACTTCAGAAAGGCAGAGCCTTTCGTCGGTCGAGCGCCGCCGGAGAGGATAATATAGATCACTAGGAGATTGAATTAAGTAGCCGTACCGCAAAACACTGAAGTGCTTGCGTCACCGTCTAGGTGTTAGTAAATAGCCTGGCGTTTCACAAATACAAAGTGTTGTGCCCCGCTCAGGGTATGAGTGGACTGACAAACCGATATCAGAGAAAAACAGCAGAATCAAGACAAGGAATCACCTGTAAAGAATACAGATGATAACAGCAAATATCTAGTAGCTAACTAATTCCCTCGAAAGATGAAGATCTTTCTCAATCCTTGGAATAGATTGAACACACTTGTCTCACAGATACACGTGCGATACCTGATCACTACGTAATGTGTCGAACTCTATTGGCAAGGCTAGGAACTATAGCAAAACTATGTGTAATTGTAATAATAGCAATAGGACTTATACTACTACTTGGCTTTCGAGGCCTGTGAGTTTTTAGAGGAGTTAACTAAGGGGAAAAAATGCATTTTTGAATCACTGTAATATATAAATTATTATATAAAATTTTAATCTAACTATGTGTGCTTGATCATCACGGCCAAATTGCAAAGTCAAATGAATTTACTTTTGGTATATAGTTAGTCCTTAATCCAAACTGGGATGTCATCATATCGCTCTCATTATAATACATATCCTTAGGAGGTAGTGGGGATCCGTATTTGTGCAAAAAAAAAAATGTGGTATCTCACAAGCCGTTAAACTAACGGAGTTGAAATTCAGTTTATTAACACTTTGTTGAAAACGAACAGAACTCGTCCTAACTTTTTCTAAAAAAAATATCCTTTATGAATATTCATTGCTTTCTACTATAATAACTGCTGAAGTTTATGTTTATTATATGGAGAGCTTAAGCATTCAACTAATAACGTTGTGAGAAATATAGACATAAAATTTATACTGTAAACCTAATTACACGGAAATTTTAAGTTTGGAATGTATGCATAATTTTATGGAAAATTTTACACTTTTCCCTCTTTACGTTTGTTTACTTACCTTGATTGGAGACTCAAATTTCATCGTTTTTTCCACTGAAAAGTATCGACACTTCGACAAGAAAATAATTATACCATGATAATTTAATTGAAATTAATCGTAATTTGACTCATGGCAAACACTTTATCATTTTATATAGTAAAGGTCAGAACCACAGTTATTGTAACAGAGCGGTCCTTGAGCGATTGACCGTTCAAATTCAAACTCAGATTAGTTAGGATTTCACAACCTGGTTTTATTACAAGTGTAAACTCTTTAGTCAATAGAGAAGAGGCCGTGGATCATGTGTCAGAGTTGATGACGATGTGTTTTGGTAGGTCGGAGTGAGGGTGAGTGGTGGGTCAGAATTGGTCAAGGTGGGTGGTGGGTCAGAGTGGGTCACTGTGGGTAGTGGGTCACAGTTTGTGATAAGTCATATTGGGTCGTAGGTCACCGTGGGTCACAACGGGTGCTGGGTCAGTGGATCGTGGGTGACGATGGCTTGTGGATCAGTGGGTTGTGGGTCAACTTTTCACTGACCTACACCAACTTTGGTTCACACCATACAGTGTGCCTAGCAACAGCCAATTGTGGCCTGTTCGTGGGTTGAGAATCCAGTGCCCGAAGCCTGAGTTTAAGGACATCCCAGATATGCTCAATGGATTTCATATCAGGGCTTCTGGGTGCCCAGTTCAGTCGTTGGATCTCACCTGCATGCTCACCAAATCAGTCACGTACGATGTTTTCGCGATGTGTCTCCACATTGTCCTGCTGAAAGACCGCAATGTCGTCATGGTGTTGAATCATCACAAACGGGTGGAGATGGTTTCCGAGCATCGCAGACCAGTCAATGTGTCTTCCAGAACAACCAGGGGGCCCATTCCATACCAGGAAAATGCACACCTCACCATGACTGATACCCCACCGGCCTGCACTACGCCCTCTTGGCATGCGGGATCCATCGCGTCATGTAGTCTGCGCCACACACGGTGCCTCCCATTGGCATAGCACAGCTGTTAACGTGACTCGTCGGACCATACTACGTTACGCCACTGTTGCAGTGTCCATCCGTGGTGATTGGTGACAAATGCACGCCGGAGTGTGCAATGACGCTAGGTTAGCAGCGGCACACGGGTAGGGCGACGGCTCCCATATCCGAGGACACATGTTCCGATGAGATGTGCACTGGGAGATTCTTCTAGCACGGTCAGTGTTGAATTGTGCCGTGATTTGTTGCACAGTTGCTCTCCTGCCTCTGTTGACCACTCGTCCCAGGTGTCGGCGGTCTCGATCATTGAGGTCCTCTGGACGCCCAGTATGGTATCTGTTGTGGACTGTGACACATTCATTCACCCATTCTCGGTGCACCCTTGGGATGGTTGAACCTGGGAAGCCGAATTCCTGCACCACCTCCGAAATCGAATGTGCCATGCGTCGGGCACCTACCACCATGCCACGTTCGAATGCCGTTAACTCACGACGACGTAACATTATACTGGATCACTCACACAGCCAGTTCCCACAAAGTATTACACACAACTGAAACCGTCGCGGAGCCCTGCAGGTGGCGTTGAACACATGTGGTGTCCATCCGCGAATCAGTGACCTGCTATTCCATAAGTTTTTCTCAGTCAGTGTATGTTTCTGTTATTATTATTATTGTTGTTGTTGTTAGCAAAATACAATTAAATACTGATACCTCACCTCGTTTTAATATGATCATAAAGTTGTTTAATTGGTGTGTATGGGTAAATGATTTCTGCAGTTCTTAATTCTTTCTTCATCGAAAGTCTCTGCACAAGAAAATGATCTCCATCACATAAGTGGGGTTTGGTAACAGTAACGTCAGTAAACTCTTTTGTTTCTGTTTCGATATCTCTGGCAGAACACATTCCCGTTTGATAGTTCAAATAAAAATACTATCTAAAAATTTTCCTGTGTGCACTATCACCAAATACAGGTACACTTTTATTAGAACATATTAATCCAAAACACTTACATTTTGGAACCTATTCTATTCTCCACACGTAAATATCACATCAAGACTATGAAGTGTATTACACAAGAACGTTCTACACTATATTAACCAAAAATAATTAAACTAAAGTGAAATAATAATAATAATAATAATAATAATAATAATAATAAGAAGAAGAAGAAGAAGAAGAAGAAGGCACACTACGTTGCAGCGCTCCTCACTCAAAAAATGTAACCATCACACTACATAGAATCAAACATTGCCTAAATGACTAGGCACTGTCTTCTATTTCCCGAGGTGATCGAAATACGGTTCATACCAGTAGCGCAACGCAAAAATGTCGAGTAACCGCGCAGGTTTATTTTTGGGCCCCACTTCCCATGCCCATTAACTTCCCACTATATTATGTGTCTGTAGAAGACAATGGTTAAGAAATCCATGGAATATAATAAAATTACAATTAAAATTAATACTCACCGAAAAAGGCAAAAATTATTTATTTTCCATTAACTTTCAAGTTCTAAGATATTTTTTTTAAAACTGATGTTGATAGAATGGATGACTTTTCACCCAGAGCATATTTTTCTTTTCTAAAGTAAATAATGTTGTTCAGAGAAATGGATATTCCGTATTCAGCTCACTTTTTGTAGCCTGTAGTTCTTGGCATTTGCCTCTCGGTGGGCCCCAAAACCCTGCGGGTCCCTCAGTTACGCCACTGGTTCATACAAACGATAATTTAGCAGAATAACTAGGGAAACAATTATCGGTAATAAAAAATGAATAAACACGGCATAAATATTAAGAATGCAATTGTCTTGTAAAAGTAACAAAATATGATGTCTTTTTCTTTAATTTTTCCAAGCTATTTCCAGATTGGTGCTGTCTCCTCTGGAAAAATTGTCATGAAAGAGTTGTCTCGTCTCGAAAAGTGCATTTATTTCTGTTGAGAGAATTGTGTTTTCTAGAATTTGGCCTGTCTTGAGGACAGTAGCAATAGCAGTATATAACAATATATATATATAGCAATGTAATAATATACATCAATATACATATAACAATGGACAATATATCGCCCCCTGAAAGCAGAAAGGTTCTAAGCACCACTTTCCTTGATTTCCAACTGAGTGCATATCTTGACTACCCATTTCATGTTTAATGTGCAAAAAGGAGAGAAGTGGCAGGAGATAATATGTAAGGTCTGCAGTGAAAACTGATTTCTAGAAAGAAAGAATCGGAATTAATTAGTGTTCCATTCGTTTTCAATGCTCTCCAGAGAAGATGGGCATTTTGGCACTTGGCACCTTTCTGCTTTCTGGGGGCGATATATCCTGCCAAATGAATAGTCTACCACCGTCACTGCTCATTAGGAAACAACTTGAATCCAGCACTTGTTTACAGAGTTAGAGGGGAGCAAGAAGCCTAAAAATCATGATTATAATTAAATAGTAACGATATACAGTAGAAGTGGATATTACACGAAAATTTCATGCTTCTGCGATGTCCAATCCAAATATGTAGTGGACAATTTATTCTTGATTATCTTACGAGGAAGTAAAGAAGTTTTGGACCTTTGTATCATAATTTCGTGACAGGGATTCATTGTACATAACTTTGAATATAAAGAATCACATTATTATTATTATTATTATTATTATTATTATTATTATTATTATTATTATTATTATTATTATTATTATTATTATTATATTATTCCGGTTTTTTTTATTTTAAGTCACTTTAAAGCACTGCTCTAGTCCCTGTATTCAAAGGACTATTCAAGAAATTACAACCATATAAGTGTTAAAGATAATTATAAAATATATAAGGTACGGTATGTTTATCAAATATCACATCATGAATTCTCTCTTGCTTTGCGAAAGTACATAAAAGTATTATTACTGAATATATAATATTGCTTAAATATTTGATAGTGTATATTTCAATTTTGAGGCACCACAAATTTATAGAATTACAAGCTAATTTGTTCAGTGCTACCCGGACATTTATTTCTCCCAACCTTCTATTACATAGAAAAAAAAATATATTGATTTGGACTCCTTAATCAACGACTTATGGATTCGACACTTCGGCAGTATCTGTCGTTTTCGATTATTTTCACACGTCATATTTTCCCATATATTGTATATAACAAGTTTGGTTAAAATTACTCCAGGTGTACTGGGCTAGAACATAACCACATACATAAACACACTCCACACATAGATATATACTGTATATACGTAAAACACACGCATCCATATTATCGCAGCCACTCTCTACTCTTTCCTGGCAACACTTGCTTCCTCCCCCAACACCCATCCAGCAGTTTGCCGCGTATATGTGAAGAGCTTCATTACTTGTAATGTCCCGCTTGGCTATACACGGCAATCTGCGGCGCCGGATTCTAGCAGGGTAACCCGGCTGTTTTTGCTTGCCGGATAAATATCCGGCGACCGCCGCACGTATGTAAAGAGCTTCATTGCTTGCAACGTCTTTCTACCTTGTCCGGCAATTCGCCGGATAATGTAAAAGGGCGGTAACACGTTCGATAGATCTTTAAAGACTAAAGAGCAGTGTTTCAAAACATTGTTCATATGGGTCTCCGTTTTTAAAACGACCACCAAGACATGGTACCTGTATCAGATAAAACGTACAGTGCCCATAGAATGAAAACAATTAATGATAAAAAAAATAATACAAAAATTCGAATAGAAAATCACAGAGGGTATTTATCATTCCACGGCTCGAGAATGGTGTAACAGATGAAAAGATGATTAGAAAATGCTCTATAATGCATGGCTTATAATGATGTATTAAACATAATGTACGTATTTTTTAATATATGCAGGAAGTGATAACGCAAGTATACGCTTGTAACATCCAGAATACATAGGGAACATATCCTATTAGTGGCAAACTGTAAATTCATCAATAATTTCTCTTATAGATAAAACGAAAAATATAATAATAATGCAATAAGTTAATAGCAATCATTATCTCAATTACAGCAATTGTCCCTAAAAGTATTGTCACATAACTTGAAGAGATAATCGTAAACATCTAACATTTTTTTTTTAAAAAAAAGAAAAAAAGTCAGTAATACTAGACACCTGTTAAATGGTCAGGAATTCTTTGGAGAACCCTTTAATCTGAAGTTGTCAGAGACGGGAGTCAAATAATTAAGTTGAAACCGGTTAAACGTGCAGTAATCAGCAATAATAATAGTAATAGTAATAATAATAATAATAATAATAATAATAATAATAATAATAATAATAATAATAATAATAATAATAATAATAATCATAAATATAAGTATTCCATAGACATAGAAATGAAATGCTTTTGAACAAGCACACAAGAACAATGCTTGCCCATTTAGCACTATGATTATTTTGTCACTCACAGTTATTAATATTCATATAGTAAATATCTTATAGGGCTAATTCTTATATTTTTCATCATACTTTCCCAGAGCTTGCTCTGAAGCGCCACTGAGAGAACAGTGACGAGTTTTGCAAATAACCTTCCTTTTCCTGATCCTGAGCTTTTTCCCTGTCTCTTTTGCGCGAACCGTCTGTCAGACTGATCAAGCCTAGGGCAGCCGGTTCTACAGATCGAGGCAGGGGACCTGCTCCCCCTGGACAACTATCCGAACGGGTTGTCCCACCTACTCATCAACACTTATCATCATCCATCTTCTCGAGTGCAGTTCAGCTCTCGTGGCAATAGCTCGTTATTTGCGATGGCAGACCCAGGCTCAGGCAGTGGAGCATCTTCAGAAAGTCGACATGGAGGCTTACCACCAGTCTTCGTTAGCCCACCTGCTATCTCCACGAAGGTGGAGAAGCGGAAGGACTATGCCGAGAGACAAAGACGAGCTTCTGAACGCTCAACCGCCTCCACTACATCAGCCTGTTCTAGATCTCGATCTCGATCTCCACGGAGCCAACCCAGCTACTCTGATAGGGTCAAAAACTCGCCTCCTGCTAAGAAGCACCATATCGATGTTTCAGAATCATCTGACATGGAAGCCGACGTTTCACCGACCGCACGCCGATCCTCAACATCTGTTCATCCTGTTTCTTCTACACCTCACTGCTTTTTGCTTCAAAACTTTGACGCTAAATTCACCAATGAAAAATTCATCATCCTTCAACTCCGAAAATACCTGCCAAGCATTCCACTCACTGAAGTTGTAAAAACCCGCAATGGATTTATCTTCAAATCATCCGATGCTAACTTCTTATCTACAGTCCGTAATAAAGCCTCGTTCGAGATTTTCGGAAAAAATGCTACGCTTGTCTCCTTGAACGCTACTCGTCGTAAGATACCACCTCCTCCAAAACGTTCTCCGATGTTATCTGTAGTCATCAGGGGAGTCGATCCATCATATTCTGATGATGAAATACACGAGGAATTGCGCAACGAGGGGCACACCATTGATAAAATTATTCGCATTCGTAATAACACTGGGCCTACTTACATGGTGCGAATCCTAACCATATCTCAAGAGACGATCGACCATCTGCTTACTCATGGTGCCTTCATTTACAAGCGCAAACATCGCGTTGAACCCTCTCGCCCGTCTGCGCCATTGCCATTGCGATGCGAAAAATGTCAAACATACAACAATCATGCAACAGCGCGTTGCACAAACCCCACTGTATGTGGGTATTGCTCTGGCCCCCATTTAACTCGTGTTTGCCCCAATATGAACCTTCCACCTCAATGTTCTGCGTGCGCGGAGCGCCACCCTACATATAGTTATAAATGTAAACGCAAACCATCACCAGACCAAACACACCCAGAGTTAGTAGTCCCATTACGTACTCAGTCTACCTCCACCTCCACCAACACAGAAGCTTCAGTAAATGATCCAGTCACCGTTGGTAAACTGTTAGAATTTCTCACATTAACACTGCAGAATATTCATCCTTTCCATCGTCCACACATCCTTCAGCAACTCACTCTTGCCGCTAAACTCACTCTTGTCAACTACTTCTTAATATTCAGATACAGACCACCTACCATTTACTTAAGTTTATAGTAAACTAATGATATACCTATGATTGTCTGGGTTCTGGTTTCCCCCATCCACCCAGTTTTTGTCTTCTAGATCCCCCTCTGTTGTCTTCTAGACTTCACGACTACAGAGGTTCCAGTCAACTAGTTCTTAGTATTCAGATACAGACTACCTACCATTTACTTAAGTTTATAGTAAACTAATGATACACGTATGATTGTCTGGGTTCTGGTTGCCCCATTCACCCAGTTTTTGTCTTCTAGATCCGCCTCTCTTGTTTCCTACACTTCACGACTACAGAGGTTCCAGTCAACTAGTTCTTAGTATTCAGATACAGACCACCTATCATTTACTTAAGTTTATAGTAAACTAATGATATACGTATGATTGTCTGGGTTCTGTTTGCCCCATTCACCCACTTTTTGTCTTCTAGATCCCCTCTGTTGTCTTCTAGACTTCACGACTACAGAGGTTCCAGTCAACTAGTTCTTAGTATTCAGATACAGACCACCTACCATTTACTTAAGTTTATAGTAAACTAATGATATACGTATGATTGTCTGGGTTCTGGTTGCCCCATCCACCCAGTTTTTGTCTTCTAGATCCCCCTCTGTTGTCTTCTAGACTTCACGACTACAGAGGTTCCAGTCAACTAGTTCTTAGTATTCAGATACAGACCACCTACCATTTACTTAAGTTTATAGTAAACTAATGATATACGTATGATTGTCTGGGTTCTGGTTGCCCCATTCACCCAGTTTTTGTCTTCTAGATCCGCCTCTCTTGTTTCCTACACTTCACGACTACAGAGGTTCCAGTCAACTAGTTCTTAGTATTAAGATACAGACCACCTACCATTTACTTAAGTTTATAGTAAACTAATGATATACCTATGATTGTCTGGGTTCTGGGTTCCCCCACCCACCCAGTTTTTGTCTTCTAGATCCCCCTCTGTTGTCTTCTAGACTTCACGACTACAGAGGTTCCAGTCAACTAGTTCTTAGTATTCAGATACAGACCACCTATCATTTACTTAAGTTTATAGTAAACTAATGATATACGTATGATTGTCTGGGTTCTGGTTGCCCCATACACCCAGTTTTTGTCTTCTAGATCCGACTCTCTTGTTTCCTACACTTCACGACTACAGAGGTTCCAGTCAACTAGTTCTTAGTATTAAGATACAGACCACCTACCATTTACTTAAGTTTATAGTAAACTAATGATATACCTATGATTGTCTGGGTTCTGGGTTCCCCCACCCACCCAGTTTTTGTCTTCTAGATCCCCCTCTGTTGTCTTCTAGACTTCACGACTACAGAGGTTCCAGTCAACTAGTTCTTAGTATTCAGATACAGACCACCTATCATTTACTTAAGTTTATAGTAAACTAATGATATACGTATGATTGTCTGGGTTCTGGTTGCCCCATACACCCAGTTTTTGTCTTCTAGATCCGACTCTCTTGTTTCCTACACTTCACGACTACAGAGGTTCCAGTCAACTAGTTCTTAGTATTCAGATACAGACCACCTACCATTTACTTAAGTTTATAGTAAACTAATAATATACCTATGATTGTCTGGGTTCTGGTTGTCCCATTCACCCAGTTTTTGTCTTCTAGATCCGCCTCTCTTGTTTCCTACACTTCACGACTACAGAGGTTCCAGTCAACTAGTTCTTAGTATTCAGATACAGACCACCTATCATTTACTTAAGTTTATAGTAAACTAATGATATACGTATGATTGTCTGGGTTCTGGTTGCCCCATTCACCCAGTTTTTGTCTTCTAGATCCGCCTCTCTTGTTTCCTACACTTCACGACTACAGAGGTTCCAGTCAACTAGTTGTTAGTATTCAGATAGAGACCACCTATCATTTACTTAAGTTTATAGTAAACTAATGATATACGTAAGATTATCTGGGTTCTGGTTGCCCCATTCACCCAGTTTTTGTCTTCTAGATCCGCCTCTCTTGTTTCCTACACTTCACGACTACAGAGGTTCCAGTCAACTAGTTCTTAGTATTCAGATACAGACCATCTATCATTTACTTAAGTTTATAGTAAACTAATGATATACGTATGATTGTCTGGGTTCTGGTTTCCCCATTCACCCAGTTTTTGTCTTCCAGATCTGCCTCTCTTGTTTTCTACACTTCACGACTACAGAGGTTCCAGTCAACTAGTTCTTAGTATTCTGATACAGACCAAATACCATTTACTTAAGTTTATAGTAAACTAATGATATACGTATGATTGTCTGGGTTCTGGTTGCCCCATTCACCCAGTTTTTGTCTTCTAGATCCGCCTCTCTTGTTTCCTACACTTCACGACTACAGAGGTTCCAGTCAACTAGTTCTTAGTATTCAGATACAGACCACCTACCATTTACTTAAGTTTATAGTAAACTAATGATATATCTATGATTGTCTGGGTTCTGGTTTCCCCCATCCACCCAGTTTTTGTCTTCTAGATCCCCCTCTGTTGTCTTCTAGACTTCACGACTACATAGGTTCCAGTCAACTAGTTCTTAGTATTCAGATACAGACCACTACCATTTACTTAAGTTTATAGTAAACTAATGATATACGTATGATTGTCTGGGTTCTGGTTGCCCCATTCACCAAGTTTTTGCCTTCTAGATCCGCCTCTCTTGTTTCCTACACTTCACGACTACAGAGGTTCCAGTCAACTAGTTCTTAGTATTCAGATACATACCACCTACCATTTACTTAAGTTTAAAGTAAACTAATGATATACCTATGACTGTCTGGGTTCTGGTTTCCCCCCATCCACCCAGTTTTTGTCTTCTAGATCCCGCTCTGTTGTCTTCTAGACTTCACAACTACAGAGGTTCCAGTCAACTAGTTCTTAGTATTCAGATACAGACCACCTACCATTTACTTAAGTTTATAGTAAACTAATGATATACGTATGATTGTCTGGGTTCTGGTTGCCCCATTCACCCAGTTTTTGCCTTCTAGATCCGCCTCTCTTGTTTCCTACACTTCACGACTACAGAGGTTCCAGTCAACTAGTTCTTAGTATTCAGATACAGACCACCTACCATTTACTTAAGTTTATAGTAAACTAATGATATATCTATGATTGTCTGGGTTCTGGTTTCCCCCATCCACCCAGTTTTTGTCTTCTAGATCCCCCTCTGTTGTCTTCAAGACTTCACGACTACAGAGGTTCCAGTCAACTAGTTCTTAGTATTCAGATACAGACCACCTACCATTTACTTAAATTTATAGTAAACTAATGATATACGTATGATTGTCTGGGTTCTGGTTGCCCCATTCACCCAGTTTTTGCCTTCTAGATCCGCCTCTCTTGTTTCCTACACTTCACGACTACAGAGGTTCCAGTCAACTAGTTCTTAGTATTCAGATACAGACCACTACCATTTACTTAAGTTTATAGTAAACTAATGATATACGTATGATTGTCTGGGTTCTGGTTGCCCCATTCACCCAGTTTTTGCCTTCTAGATCCGCCTCTCTTGTTTCCTACACTTCACGACTACAGAGGTTCCAGTCAACTAGTTCTTAGTATTCAGATACAGACCACCTATCATTTACTTAAGTTTATAGCAAACTAATGATATACGTATGATTGTCTGGGTTCTGGTTGCCCCATTCACCCAGTTTTTGTCTTCTAGATCCGCCTCTCTTGTTTCCTACACTTCACGACTACAGAGGTTCCTGTCAACTAGTTCTTGGTATTCAGATATAGACCATCTACCATTTACTTAAGTTTATAGTAAACTTATGATATACGTATGATTGTCTGGGTTCTGGTTTCCCCCATCCACCCAGTTTTTGTCTTCTAGATCCCCCTCTGTTGTCTTCAAGACTTCACGACTACAGAGGTTCCAGTCAACTAGTTCTTAGTATTCAGATACAGACCACCTACCATTTACTTAAATTTATAGTAAACTAATGATATACGTATGATTGTCTGGGTTCTGGTTGCCCCATTCACCCAGTTTTTGTCTTCTAGATCCGCCTCTCTTGTTTCCTACACTTCACGACTACAGAGGTTCCAGTCAACTAGTTCTTAGTATTCAGATACAGACCACCTATCATTTACTTAAGTTTATAGTAAACTAATGATATACGTATGATTGTCTGGGTTCTGGTTTCCCCCATCCACCCAGTTTTTGTCTTCTAGATCCCCCTCTGTTGTCTTCTAGACTTCACGACTACAGAGGTTCCAGTCAACTTGTTCTTAGTACTCAGATACAGACCACCTATCATTTACTTAAGTTTATAGTAAACTAATGATATACGTATGATTGTCTGGGTTCTGGTTTGCCCCATCCACCCAGTTTTTGTCTTCTAGATCCCCCTCTGTTGTCTTCTATACGTCACGACTACAGAGGTTCCAGTCAACTAGTTCTTAGTATTCAGATACAGACCACCTATCATTTACTTAAGTTTATAGTAAACTAATAATATACGTATGATTGTCTGGGTTCTGGTTGCCCCATTCACCCAGTTTTTGTCTTCTAGATCCGCCTCTCTTGTTTCCTACACTTCACGACTACAGAGGTTCCAGTCAACTAGTTCTTAGTATTCAGATACAAACCACCTACCATTTACTTAAGTTTATAGTAAACTAATGATATACGTATGATTGTCTGGGTTCTAGTTGCCCCATTCACCCAGTTTTTGTTTTCTAGATCCCCCTCTCTTATTTCCTACACTTCACGACTACAGATGTTCCAGTCAACTAGTTCTTAGTATTCAGATACAGACCACCTACCATTTACTTAAGTTTATAGTAAACTAATGATATACGTATGATTGTCTGGGTTCTGGTTGCACCATTCACCCAGTTTTTGTCTTCTAGATCCGCCTCTCTTGTTTCCTACACTTCACGACTACAGAGGTTCCAGTCAACTAGTTCTTAGTATTCAGATACAGACCACCTATCATTTACTTAAGTTTATAATAAACTAATGATATACGTATGATTGTCTGGGTTCTGGTTGCCCCATTCACCCAGTTTTTGTCTTCTAGATCCGCCTCTCTTGTTTCCTTCACTTCACGACTACAGAGGTTCCAGTCAACTAGTTCTTAGTATTCAGATAGAGACCACCTATCATTTACTTAAGTTTATAGTAAACTAATGATATACCTATGATTGTTTGGGTTCTGGTTTCCCATTCACCCAGTTTTTGTCTCCTAGATCCGCCTCTCTTGTTTCCTACACTTCACGACTACAGAGGTTCCAGTCAATTAGTTCTTAGTATTCAGATACAGACCAAATACCATTTACTTAAGTTTATAATAAACTAATGATATACCTATGATTGTCTGGGTTCTGGTTGCCCCATTCACCCAGTTTTTGTGTTCTAGATCCGCCTCTCTTGTTTCCTACACTTCACGACTACAGAGGTTCCAGTCAACTAGTTCTTAGTATTCAGATACAGACCACCTATCATTTACTTAAGTTTATAATAAACTAATGATATACCTATGATTGTCTTGGTTCTGTTTTCCCCATTCACCCAGTTTTTGTCTTCTAGATCCCGTCTGTTGTCTTCTAGACTACACGACTACAGAGGTTCCAGACAACTAGTTCTTAGTATTCAGATACAGACCACCTACCATTTACTTAAGTTTATAGTAAAGTAATGATATACCTATGATTGTCTGGGTTCTTAATGCCCCATCAACCCAGTTATTGTCTTCTAGATCCGCCCCTGCTGTGTCCTAGACTTCACGACTTCAGAGGTTCCAGTCAACTAGTTCTTAGTACTCAGATACAGACCACCCATTATTTACTTAAGTTTATAAGAAGCTAATGGTATACCTATGATTGTCTGGGTTCTGGTTGCCCTATCCACCCAGTTTTTGTCTTCTAGATCCGCCTCTCTTGTTTCCTACACTTCACGACTACAGAGGTTCCAGTCAACTAGTTCTTAGTATTCAGATACAGACCACCTACCATTTACTTAAGTTTATAGTAAACTAATGATATACCTATGATTGTCTGGGTTCTGGTTTCCCCCATCCACCCAGTTTTTGTCTTCTAGATCCGCCTCTCTTGTTTCCTACACATCACGACTACAGAGGTTCTAGTAAACTAGTTCTTAATATTCAGATACAGACCACCTACCATTTACTTAAGTTTATAGTAAACTAATGATATACCTATGATTGTCTGGGTTCTGGGTTCCCCCATCAACCCAGTTTTTGTCTTCTAGATCCCCCTCTGTTGTCTTCTAGACTTCACGACTACAGAGGTTCGAGTCAACTAGTTCTTAGTATTCAGATACAGACCACCTATCATTTACTTAAGTTTATAGTAAACTAATGATATACGTATGATTGTCTGGGTTGTGGTTGCCCCATTCACCCAGTTTTTGTCTTCTAGATCCGACTCTCTTGTTTCCTACACTTCACGACTACAGAGGTTCCAGTCAACTAGTTCTTAGTATTCAGATACAGACCACCTATCATTTACTTCAGTTTATAGTAAACTAATGATATACCTATGATTGTCTGGGTTCTAGTTTCCCCATTCACCCAGTTTTTGTCTTCTGATCCGCCTCTCTTGTTTCCTACACTTCACGACTACAGAGGTTCCAGTCAACTAGTTCTTAGTATTCAGATACAGACCACCTATCATTTACTTAAGTTTATAGTAAACTAATGATATACGTATGATTGTCTGGGTTCTGGTTGCCCCATTCACCCAGTTTTTTTCTTCTAGATCCGCCTCTCTTGTTTCCTACACTTCACGACTACAGAGGTTCCAGTCAACTAGTTCTTAGTATTCAGATACAGACCAAATACCATTTACTTAAGTTTATAGTAAACTAATGATATACGTATGATTGTCTGGGTTCTGGTTGCCCCATTCACCCAGTTTTTGTCTTCTAGATCCGCCTCTCTTGTTTCCTACACTTCACGACTACAGAGGTTCCAGTTAACTAGTTCCTAGTATTCAGATACAGACCACCTATCATTTACTTAAGTTTATAGTAAACTAATGATATACCTATGATTGTCTGGGTTCTGGATCCCCCATTCACCCAGTTTTTGTCTTCTAGATCCCCTCTGTTGTTTCCTACACTTCACGACTACAGAGGTTCCAGTCAACTAGTTCTTAGTATTCAGATACAGACCACCTACCATTTACTTAAGTTTATAGTAAACTAATGATATACCTATGATTGTCTGGGTTCTGGTTTCCCCCATCCACCCAGTTTTTGTCTTCTAGATCCCCCTCTGTTGTCTTCTAGACTTCACGACTACAGAGGTTCAAGTCAACTAGTTCTTATTATTCAGATACAGACCACTTACCATTTACTTAAGTTTATAGTAAACTAATGATATACCTATGATTGTCTGGGTTCTTAATGCCCCATCAACCCAGTTATTGTCTTCTAGATCCGCCCCTGCTGTGTCCTAGACTTCACGACTTCAGAGGTTCCAGTCAACTAGTTCTTAGTACTCAGATACAGACCACCCATTATTTACTTAAGTTTATAGGAAGCTAATGGTATACCTATGATTGTCTGGGTTCTGGTTGCCCTATCCACCCAGTTTTTGTCTTCTACATCCGCCTCTCTTGTTTCCTACACTTCACGACTACAGAGGTTCTAGTAAACTAGTTCTTAGTATTCAGATACAGACCACCTACCATTTACTTAAGTTTATAGTAAACTAATGATATACCTATGATTGTCTGGGTTCTGGGTTCCCCCATCAACCCAGTTTTTGTCTTCTAGATCCCCCTCTGTTGTCTTCTAGACTTCACGACTACAGAGGTTCCAGTCAACTAGTTCTTAGTATTCAGATACAGACCACCTATCATTTACTTAAGTTTATAGTAAACTAATGATATACGTATGATTGTCTGGGTTCTGGTTGCCCCATTCACCCAGTTTTTGTCTTCTAGATCCGCCTCTCTTGTTTCCTACACTTCACGACTACAGAGGTTCCAGTCAACTAGTTCTTAGTATTCAGATACAGACCAAATACCATTTACTTAAGTTTATAGTAAACTAATGATATACGTATGATTGTCTGGGTTCTGGTTGCCCCATTCACCCAGTTTTTGTCTTCTAGATCCGCCTCTCTTGTTTCCTACACTTCACGACTACAGAGGTTCCAGTTAACTAGTTCCTAGTATTCAGATACAGACCACCTATCATTTACTTAAGTTTATATTAAACTAATGATATACCTATGATTGTCTGGGTTCTGGTTCCCCCATTCACCCAGTTTTTGTCTTCTAGATCCCCTCTGTTGTTTCCTACACTTCACGACTACAGAGGTTCCAGTCAACTAGTTCTTAGTATTCAGATACAGACCACCTACCATTTACTTAAGTTTATAGTAAACTAATGATATACCTATGATTGTCTGGGTTCTGGTTTCCCCCATCCACCCAGTTTTTGTCTTCTAGATCCCCCTCTGTTGTCTTCTAGACTTCACGACTACAGAGGTTCCAGTCAACTAGTTCTTATTATTCAGATACAGACCACTTACCATTTACTTAAGTTTATAGTAAACTAATGATATACGTATGATTGTCTGGTTTCTGGTTGCCCCATTCACCCAGTTTTTGTCTTCTAGATCCGCCTCTCTTGTTTCCTACACTTCACGACTACAGAGGTTCTAGTAAACTAGTTCTTAGTATTCAGATACAGACCACCTACCATTTACTTAAGTTTATAGTAAACTAATGATATACCTATGATTGTCTGGGTTCTGGGTTCCCCCAT